>NC_072731.1:27185919-27428419 GCF_026930045.1 Uloborus diversus | reverse complement strand
AATTTAAAATTTAAAAAAATGGATGAAAAACATCAAACAAAATCCTGATCTATTTTGTCTAATACATTTTCATCAGACATATTTTTGTTTGCAGGAACAATAAACAGCTTTGGTGCTGAGTAAGTTTCAAAAGAAGCTCAAACAAAAGAGTTTCTTATTGCTTGAATTGAGCACATAGTGATTGTATGGAAAAGAGTTTCTCTTTTGTCGGAGCAAAGTAAGTATGACACTCATTTTGCTTATGCTGGGGGAAAAAAAGGTTCCTTGCAACTCTGAAACACACCTCTGCAATTATTATCCCTTTATGTGCATCTTGACCCTAATTTTTTATATTTTCCATAAAAGGTAAAGTTTTTCAATTTTTATCTTATGTTTGATTTATTTCAACTGCATAGTGAAATAAATTAAACTATTTTTAAAGATCTGTACCCTTATCCAGAATTCAATAGAAAAAAAGGCCATGGACTAAAAACAAGCTATACATTTAATTTAAAACATACATTACATCATATGAGCTGTACTCACAATAATTACAGTTATACTGCTCATTCAATAATTGTTTTCACATATGAACATTCAGATTAGATTTTCGAGCTGAGCTATAGTGAGATAGTGTAAATTTGTAAGGTTTCTCACCCATGTGTGATCCCACGTGATCACTAATGTGATGCTTTTCGGCAGCGAGGTAATCACACATGCAGCATTTATAAGGTTTTTCACCTTTATGTGTTCACAAATGACCATCCAAGAGCAATTTTGTAGTTGTAGAATAAGTACACACTTGAAGGGTTTCTCCCCACTCATGGTTTTTAAGGGCAATTGATGCAGTGGAATGGCCTTCCAAAAACTGGCTTTGAATCAAGAAAAAGGTTGACCATGACCTGGAAAAAAGTTTGTGTTGACAATATTAATTGCATTTACATCCAGAAAGTGTTCATAATGCTTTAAGGTACAAGACATGTATTTATTCAAGAAGTACTACTTGAACTGAAGAACTAAGAAGAAATTATAGGCATTGAGAGGAAACTATACTATAGAAAATAAAATTCTAAGCAATGCTTTTCAATGAGATGATATCATCCTTTAACTTGGTAACCGACTATTCCAGTCTGATGAGTCCAGTGAGTCCAGAACAAAGACAAAACTGCAGTCTCTGAATGTCATAACCGGGCTGTCAGTATATTGCATGTAGTTCTGCTTCAGCCCTGGCTTTAGGATGGTAACTTACTGCTTCTGGACTTTCAGCACAAAAGCAAAAGTTAAAAAATTTACCTCCCCATTTACTTTTCATTATTTATATTTACACAGGTGCAAATTCATTTGCATCAATGTGAAACATTGAGGAAGGTATTTCAAATAATAATATTCTTATTCAATGATATAACATGAATAGCTAAAACTTCAATGTGGCAACCAGATTTTGAAAATCAAAATTCAACAAACTAAACAGTGAAAAATCTTGCACCATCCCTTAAAATCAATTAGTGTAGGAGCTAAAGGGAGTTGAGTATGCAAAATGTGAGAACTGCATTCTGTAAATTGTTTTGAACTCAGAAAAGCTTGCAGATTACGATTCTAGATGTAGCCAGGAAGCTTGTTGGTCCATTAATTTTTTATACCCCGCTTTCTTGGGTACTAAGTAATTGAAATGAGCAAACTCATCTGAACCATTTTAATGATTGTCCTAGTTATAATGTCCTGTTGTTTCTTAAAACTTAAGATATTTAAAGCTAGGTAGTTTAAAATAAAACAAAAAAATCAAAAATTAAAAGAATAATTTTTGTTGAAAAAAATTATTTAATACCAAAAATCAAATTTTTACATAGGTCTTCAAAAGCAAAATATAAAAATCAATCTTTTTTTTTTTTTTTTTGACAATCATTATTAATACATTTGCAAAGCGAAATGCAATTTAGTTGTAATTTTTTACAAGAACAAGCCTTTCTTTGACAGTTGGATGAATATTTACAGGGCTGATTCAACAATTCCGGTAATGGTCGTTTCGTCAGTTGCCGTGGGTCAATTTACCATTTCTTCTTTCATAGCCAAATAAGGTATATAGACTGTAGTAGTGTTTGGTCAGCATTTATCCAAACATATGTTTGTGCTGAAGCTCAATAAATGTAAATGTAAAGCATCTGATGAGCAAATTATTTTTAATAAATTTAAACAGAAACAAATACTTTGCGTAATTAATTTATGCCAAAGCTCATCAGCAGTTAATTTTTTTTCGAGAAAAGTTCTAATTCAGTTAATTGTTCAACACTAAGATCTGGATTTCCTAAATGTCGTAGAGCTTTTTATACAAAATACAATAATGCAACTTTTAAACCTTGTTTTTTGAACCCAATCTGCTGGTTGAATCACAGCCACTTAGAGAGTAATGCTGGCAGAATATGACAAATGTCATCGCCTAATGATGAGTTGCCAAATGACATCCTGAAATGAATTTCTTCATGTACAAACCGTCAAACCAGAGACCTAAACAACCAAGATGTGCTAGCTAATTCCAAAAACCAATTCCCAAGATGAAAACATCTGTATCAGCGCTAATAATTACAATATGGGTAGTTGTGATTTTTGCAGCATGAAATATATGACAAAACATTCTAGAATCAGCTTCTAAATGGTTGGAATAAATTCAGGTTCTTCAAAATATAAACAGCCTTGTAATTTAAAACATGTTGATGGATCATCAAATCCTCCACAAATATATAACACGCAATCTTGATTTATTTGTGCATATCTCGAAGCAGCAGTACAGAAAAATTGAATGAGCTGATTGAACTTATTTTCAGTGCTAGAAAAGAAATTATTGCAACTGCTTGGGACTTTTGTATTATGATTTGAAATTATAGCATTTTTAACTTTTCGACCCTTACTCCGTAAAGCTGACTCTAACATTTGATCGAAAGATCATCATAACTGTCAAATACTATGTCCACTCATTTTACATATTGCTGCAAGAAAAAATCTTGAATTCTTTTGAAGAATGCTTCAGCAAAGTCACCAAAGGTGTTGAAATTTTTTAATGGAATTCGATGAACAAGTGCCATGCCATCAACAATAAAAATTTTAGAATTTTGTAAGTTGAAAATCTCCATTCGAATGTTTGCACCGCACTTATAATGAATTTCAATTTTAAGAGCGAGTTCCGATTTTGGAGGTTTCCTATAAAATCCTTCTGCATCAAAAAGTTCACTTGCAGTAATCCAAAATTTCATGAGCTGCTAAAATTTGTGTGTCAAATCCTCGTTGATCAGCCAACATGAATGTTTTTTGAAAAAGACATATCTGTTGCATCTTGTAACTTTTTATTACACATAGTTTTTCTTCCTTTTTCATATGTGGTCATAAAGTTGTCAAATTAATTTTTTTAATAGGGTCGAATAACTTTATACTTTTTAGAATAAACCACTCTTTTTCATTTGTACTTAATGCAATTTCTCCATTTTCTACAATATTTAGCAAACATTGAGAAGAAGATTTCTCAGCAAGTTCACCAAGGTAAATATTTCGGAGCGCACAATATTTCACTATCATTGTAGGGATAGCAAGCAATAAAATATTTGATGATACTTTGAATATATTTTTTGTCTTTACTGATACTGGATTGCGTCATTCATTATGGTAATTAATGTCACTTGTAGAGTCTGCTTGTATTTCGATATATGAAGAAAAAGTCTCGTTTATGCTGTGTTTAAACGGATAAAGAAATAGCCATCTCTGCATTGCATCTTTTTTTTTTTTTTTTGTAATATCAATCAAACCTCCAGTACTTGCTGAAGATTGATTCTGAGACGGATCTAATGCTAAATTGGGACTTACTGCATTAAATCTACCTTACGTTCATTTGACGGACAGCATTCCTCTCTTCATATCATTTACAACTTCTAAAGGTAGTTTTATCATATCTTGTAAATGAAGAGTCAACCCACGAATGTAATTTGTGTGATTCATGGAGAAAAAGTAAGGTAACACTTGTTTAGTTGTTAACAAATTCAGTTCAAAATTATTACTCCTATCAGCCATAACTGAACCTAACGAAAGTTTAACCATTTCACAATAGTTGTTCAAATATTTAATTATTTTGTTTTCAGTGCTCTTGGTGCATAAAAAATTTAAAAAACTCATCAAAAAATCTGCAATTATTCTTTTACATTGATTATATTTTTCAATTAGGCCTGTATGATCTTTATCAACTGTATTCTCTCTCATTTCTTTGAAACAAGTATTTAGCAAATGGATCAATAATGATTGTCAAAATAAAAAAGATTTTTATATTTGGGGGGGGGGGGTGAAGACCTATGTAAAAATTTGAGTTTTGGTATTAAATAATTTTTTCAACAAAAATTATTCTTTTAATTTTTAAATTTTTTTGTTTTATTTTAAATTACCTAGCTTTAAATATCTTAATTGTAACCAGAACAATCACTAAAATGGTTCAGATGAGTTTGCTCAATTCATTTACTTTGTACCTAAAAGAGTGGGGTATAAAAAATTAATGGGCCTACAAGCCTTCTGGTAACATCCATAATCGTAATCTGCAAGTTTTTCTGAGTTCAAAACAATTCACAGAATGCGGTTTTCATATTTTGCATACTCAACTCCATACAGCGCCGGCTCTAAATGACAATGTATTAGTGGTGAAATGTAACCCCTGGAGGTGAATAATTTTGCTCTAGATTTCTGCACATGTAAAATTATAAAATTTTACTACTGAATTTATAGTTTAAAATCAGACCAGGAGCATATAGAATGCTTTTGCAATGTCACCTGAAAATTAGTCCATGTACTGAATGAAAACAGATTTTTGGATGGTACAATGTAATTAGGTAATAATTTTAGGGTATTTGTGACAGATTGTTTGCTATGAATTGACCCCTATAAGAGTTCACCTGTATTCCTCTTCTTCCAATCACCTTTAAAAGCCCTGTAAGAAGCAGTTAGTAGTTTACCGGAGCTGAGCTCCCACACTTCTTTTGAACTTGATGCAAATTTTAACATTTTAGGCAAAATTCATGCTATATAAACAAAAACAGCTTGTGGGAAATATAGAGCTCCTGCATTTCTTTCGGTAGAAATTAAGATCTGGTAAGAAGGTAATCTTTTTTCAGGTGCTCTACACCAACAAATTATTATATATATACATATATATATATATATATATATATATATTATATATATATATATATATATATATATATATATATATATATATATATATATATATATATTATATATATATATATATATATATATATATATATATATATATATATATATATATATATATATTCCACTTTCTCATTCTGAGTAGATTATCTAAGAATTAATGTTAACATTAGTTCTTAAAATAGCTGAAAGAAAGTATCAATCATACATTTTTTTTTTTTTAATTTAAAGGGATTACTGGCATTGAATTTAGAGATATTAGCACAAGTTTATTTTACCATGCAAGTGTAAAGACTTCTCTTAATAGAAAATTTGAAGCTAAAACATAGTACCAGAAAAAGCATGTTAATATGAGAAGAAATAAAAAATAAACTAACAACGACTATCATGGGCAGTCAAGTAACTTAAGTACTGAAACTGTTTCATGGGTATATACACAATGCCTTCCGCTGACATCCTTTTCAATAAAGAAAAGCATTACCAGGCCTGAAAAGAAAGACTAAATGGGCTTCGCACTGCAGCAATACAATTCCTTCTAGTCACTATTATGTCTTACATTACTGTCAGGATGGAGCTTTAATCAAAAAGCCATGTGGCTTCTTACAAACAGTAGTTTTCAGTCATACATGTGTTTTTGCTAAATATACTCGTGAAAAGAGTTATGAAAGTTTTGTTGCACAAAATTTTTTTTTTTCGACAATGATTTTTAAATCCTATTCCAAAAATACATCAATTCATGATCTCCTTCTTTAGTTTCAAAAATTCTAAAGCACAGTAAATATTAATGATAAATTTATTTGTGATTTGTGATTTTTTATTATATGACACTTTCAGATTTCATGCTCATTGTTTAAAAGTAATGAAATTATCAAATACAAAAATGATCACCTAATGTGCATTGAGTGATAACCAAGTCCATTTCTGGTGGCGAGAGGAGTACCTGTTGATATTTGATGCAGGCGGCATTATCTCTTAGGACAGGCATGTTCTGTCTTTTATTTGTATTGAAATTAAGTACCACTCATTTGGAAGATTTCTTCACTTCTTTTTTTTCTGACACCTGTACATAATTCTACAAGCCAGCAACACTGAATGTTCATTATTTGTGTTCAAATGATCTTTTTCCTGAATGAGTTCGCAAATGAACAGCGAGCTGTCCTTGTTCAGTTGCACAATAGTCACACATGGTACATTTGTAAGGTTTCTCACCAGTATGTGTTCGCACATGAGCCTTCAATCTGCTTTTTTGTGTAGAGCGATAATCACATAAGTTGCATTCATACGGTTTCTGACCAGTATGTATTCGCTCATGAGCAGTCAGATTGCCTTTTTGTCTGGTACAGTAGTCACACATGGAACACTTAAACGGCTTTTCTCCACTATGTGTAAGTTCATGGATGCGAAGGGTATCTCTTCTTTTAAACTGTTTTCCACAAGTGAAGCAATAAAACTGTCTTCCACTAACTTGGTTGAATTCAGAATAGTGTTGATCCAATCCTGTAAAATATTTTACTTATATCACAAAAAATTACAAACATTTAAATTCAAGCCCAAGCAGAAAAAAAAAAAAAATCAATTACATACAACTGTCATAACAATAAATTAGTTGTAAAAAGAACACAACAGTATCAAAAATATAGAAAGATCTTTATTTTCTTCTAGCAACATTTGTTAAACAAGCATGCATTTGGAAGCACAAGCATTGTGATTTGTAAGAAGCACCGGAAAAATCATTAAAAAGTGAAAAAAGAATAGTAAAATAGAAATAATACATATCAAACACAAAAAAATACCCTTATAAAACCATTCAGTACTTTTAGCTGTTAAAATGAATAATTGAATTTAAAATACAATAAGAAAGCAATGATTGTGAAACATAGCATGTTTTTACAGACTGAATGTGATAGGTGTTTTATGTTTACTGAATGAGCAAAGCTGCCATTAAGTAAACACAAAAGACAGAAGTAATAATTTAATCAGTATTATAAAAGCTAGTTTACAAAACAGCATCAAAGTCAAAGAATATAATTGCATGGTTAAATCTCTGGGGAGCGAGGGTACTGGAGGGGAAAAGCATTTTTAAGAACCTTTGGGAAATTTAAACTAATTAATACATGCAGTAAAAATTCAATGTTACATATACATTATGGTGGTTCAAAGTATGAAGGAAAAAAAAAGGTAAAATACTTATTTCTACATTGTTGCCCCTGTTCCCCAAACGAAAATAATTTACCAAACCAAAATTCGGGTTAATTATTATATGTTTAGGGGTCAAAGTTTTATCGCTCGTTCGTAAAAGTTCATCCTTTACAGGTCACTTAAAACAAATCAATTATTTGTTATAATAAGCTTACTACAATTATTAAAAGACTACAAAATCAACTGTCAAGGTATGACAGGTGAAGATTGCTTCTTTTCTTTTACATTTTAACAAAGCAATTGCCTGTTTGGCGATATTTTGATAGTTAAAATTTTAACCCTAACTCCAGAAGATTAACCCTAAACTCCAGTAGATAGCGATCATAGGTGAAAGCTTTTTTTGTTTATTCATTTCCCTGAAATGACAGTCTTACCATTAAAGCAGTTAAGTTACCGGTGTCGAGTTCAGCCTTGTCAGAATAAATCCTTTCCCTGCATGTCAAATATTACCGAAAAATATTTTCAAAGTCTGTCATGGTGCAAGTTTCATTGTTGAAACACGCGCGTTACTCGATCATCAGCTATTATATTTTTTAAAGATTTCAACCTTCTTCTATTTATTCTACGGCATTGAGAAAAAATTTCATCCCCAAGAAGGTGACACTAAATCTTGGTAACCGAGAAAATGTTGTTTGCAACAATAGCATTTCAGAAACTTGAATTAAGACTTTTGTAAATGTTAAATGCCTTGTCCACTGTATCCCTGCACCTAATTTTATCATTAAATGTATCTTTCATCAAAATATAAGCATTATAGTAAAAAACTCCACTCTCTCCATACTAAATCAGCATCTTTTAGTGCTAAATCTTTGAGACCCTTAAAAATTGACCAATTTATCTGATTTTTTAAATTAACTCTAGAATATCATAAAGAAGGGTAGGTTAGTGGAGAATAAGATTTCTAAAATTTTTGCTTTTGGAACACCCTCATATACATTTTAAAATGATTTTAGAAGCTTAAATCATCTATACAGGGTGAGGGGAAAATGTGAAGCCAAATTTTGAGGGAGGTTAAAGGAGGTTAACAAGTAAGAACCATAGAGAAACATATGGTCACAAAAGCAACGCTAACACATTCCTTGCACACAAAGCTAGAAACTGATGGCTGCAAAACAGGTCATCAATAACAATAAATTATTACATAAACACGATTTTACACAGCATTTTAGCTTTTAAGGAAAGTTTTAAGCAATTGTTGAAATTTTCAGCCTGCAGTGATATTAGATGCAATGTAATGACAAGTCATTATGACAAACTTTCATCAAATGCTGCGTTGTTGTTTCGATGCCTGTATTAAATCTGCAGGCTACACATTTCAATAACTGCTTCAAAATTTCCTTAAATACTAAAATGTAGCATAGAAATATGTTTATGTTATGATACAACATTATTTGTGATCTGTTTCGCATCTGTCAGTTTCGGGCATTATGCAGCATTGCATTTGCAATCAAATCATACGTTCCCTTAATTCTTGTTTATATTTGTTCCTACAAACCAGCTTAGAAAATAAGCGGCATCGCATCACAGTTAGCGATTCAAAATGTATGGAAGACTATCATTAATTGCATGGAAATTTTGTGATCCAAAAAAAAAACTGAATATTTTTGAAATGTGAATGAGAAAACTACTTCTTGATGCAGTGTACTTGACGCAACATATTTGATGATTTTAGATGACTATTTTTAGTAATAAACATAGAGCAAATGATTTTAATTTTTTAATAGTATAAATATAATTTTTTGAAATTTTCATACCCTAAATATTCCTGTATTTGTTGAACCACCCATTTGCACCAGTTCTTCCATTTTGTGAAACATAAGTGATAAAAAATTGTAACTGAAGTCGTTGTTGAAAACATTCTAAATGCATACATTAAATATTACATTTCTTAAAATTTGTTTGTTTTCTTGCTGAAAATGTAACTAAGCAAGTGTTGTAAAACTGCTCCCCAATTTCACAGAACTGCTCCTCAGAACAAAATACTTATTTTTCCACCCTGTTTCTAAGCCTTTTCAAAATTTGGCAACACATTTTCTGATTTTTCTCTATTGTTATAAAAGAGAGTCCACAGAAAATTTCTTTACTGATTTCAAAATATAGTGAAGCACTGCTTATATGTTTTTGAAGGGACTGTATGAAAAATGCGTACAAATGAAAAAACGTATAAAAGGTATAGGTTAATTATGTGTATTAGAATACACATTAGATACACTCTGCAAGGACAAATTCAAAAAATGTATAACTGATAATAACGTATAAAAGAAAAACATATAAACGGTGCTACACTGTATAATACTTCATACATGGTTGGGAAAATGACACTAATAAAACAGTTTATTCACTTAGGAAAAAAATTAACATTATATTTGATTATTCTTTGAACACTTGTCATAAAAATATTAAATTAACATTAAAAAAATTGGAGGAAGAAACATCGTTACTACTGAATAAAATATTAATGAAAAAATATCACTATCAAACTTTGCATTTTAAACAACACATACATAAGTTAAAACTATGCTGGTCCAAGGGTGCTTTGACGATAGTTGAAGGCTAATCCAACAGACCTTTTAAGCCATATTGCTGATCCTAGTATGTACAGAGACATACACACGTTTGGAATGCACAGGCAAATACTACATCCTGGGGATGTAGTAGTTGCAAAAACTTTTTTAAAGTTCAAATATTGGGGGGGGGGGCACACCAAAAACAAAAGCTAATTATAAATAAAATCATTATTTCTCAAAAAAATAACAAAATAGTAAAATATCAGTCAAGATCATCCATAATGTGCCGCATCATGTGCAATTTCAATGATTTGTGATGAGAAGCTGTATAAAAACATTTTCTGCATTTATAAGGCTTTTCCCCAGTATGAGTCCTTAAGTGGTCCATTAAGTTAGCTCTTCGATTCGACTTGTAACTGCAAACATCACAAGCATAAGGCTTTTCTCCGGTGTGAATCCTCTGATGCCTTTTCAAATATTCTCGGCGTTTAAAACTCCGGCTACATTGGTTGCAACAATAGATGCCATCATCATCTGGGGTTGTGAATTCACCGGCATCGCATCTAAATTGTATCTCCAGGCATGCATTTATCGCATCATAGGGATTTGAACAACCTGCATAAGTTTCAAGAAACATGACTCAAAACAGAATAAAAAAAAACTCAAGCGTAGCTAAAATAAGAGCATAGATATGTTAACTAGAAGTGTTATCCTAATAAGTCAAATAAATTCTAAGAAATAACTTGTAAACTAGCATTTCATCTGAGCAGAGTTTATTGTAGAGCTGATTTATTTATATGTGTGACAAGTACAGGACCAGGGCTAGTATTTCGTCCACTTTTTTATAAAGAGTCTGTGACTGAAAGAAATCGGACGAAATAGACGAAACTGGACAGAATGAAAATCCATCGGTTATCCATATATTTAATGCACAAAATTGTTTCTATGCAATATGCAAGAGAATTATTACATAATTCAGTTAAATTTATAATTTTTGGAACATTTATTAATAGCAAAATATTTTTTAATAATTCATATAATTAAAATAAAATGATTTTATACTAACCAATATCTAATAAATATAAAGAAACTGTTAATTACATTTAGGTATGACTAATTTTTTACCGTAGAAATAATCAAATTTAACAAAATGAAATAGTTGAACATAGCTGCATTATAATATTACTGCATAGTATGTACTAGAAAAAAGAAAAGGTTCGTGATTTAAAATATTTGAAAATAAATAAATAACATTAAAAAAATTATTAATTGAAAACAAATAATCACATTAGTTTTTATGAATCACAATGCAGTCCAATGCAATGTAAAAACAATAAATATCTGTATCATTACATTTTTTAATTGATGCTTGACTTTACTTAACTCTCTTACCAATACTCCTTTATTCCTTCTTATAGCATTGCCATAAAAGGGAAGGGTGTTTGCCACGGAGTCGAGTTGGGTTGCTTTTGTAGAAGTTTTGCAAGGGTATTCCAACTGAAATCCATGCTGCAATAACGCATCCCTCTTTTCACTGAACTACCCAAAATGAAGTAGACAATGCTAAGGTCAAGTTTCAACTTATCAGAGCCATATTAAAACATCTTTTTTCTCAACACCAGCTTGTTAATTCATTTTATCACTTTGGTTTCAGACTCAAAACTCAGAATGCCCCTCCCCCACAAAGAGCAAGAGCTCTCCCCCCCAACCCCCCCTCAGAACAGCCCCCTAAAAATTTCAATGTTGCAGCCCTACTCCCTGACTCCCCTCCCCCCCCCCCAGTTGGGCCCACCTGCAAAACTTGATGCCTTTTTGTCTCTCATTTATAATTTTTAAAATGCATGGACAATGGAACTGCTAGATGGACAGATGAAGATGTTAATATTTACAGCAAATGCACCTCACTTATCAATTGTTATTCAATGACCATTAACAATATCAATAATTTATATCTTATAAACATCTTAACATAAAATAGCTTCTATTTCTTCCCCCATTTCTCATTTTCACTTTAATGTTTTAAAAGTATCACATAAAATTGTGTACATACTAATGTATGTGTGTTATTTAGATTTACAAAATGTTTCTTAAATGAAAAGAATCAACAGACTTATTTATAACTGTTATGCTCGGAATTTTTAATCAAGGAATTTTAACCTGCAGAAAAAAGAGAACAAAATGATGTTTCGTTTTGGGTAGTTTTTTTCTGATGTGGATTTGGAATTTTCCATTTTTCTGATATAGAAAACACTAGACAAGGACAACCCTGTACATGACACTTGAAACTTTAAACAAACAGGGACTTCAAGCATCTTTTTAACTAGAGACGTACCGAGTACTCAGTAACTACTCGGTACTCGGAAAAATTCTGATCAGATACTCGGCCAATACCGAGTAGTTGCAAAAAATTGAATATTGTCCAAGACAGATACTAAAATTTATAAAAAAAAAGAGCAAGCATTATATTCTGCAATCATTTACAATTAAAATTTATAAGTCAAATTTAAATTTTGAGAATAATGAAGTTTGTAATGCTTCAACGGAATAAATCTTTATTTTAATGTCCCTAAAGTTAATAAAACTTATTTATTAAAAATTACGCAAAAAAGGTAAGTATAGAAAATATGGAATTTTTATACTAAAAATGGATTTTTGCTACAAACAAAAATTAGTTATAAAAAATGTAAAAATATCTTTGCTTAAAAAATAAAAGGAAATAAAACAACCTTAAAAGCACAGTGCAGGAACTCTGCAGACACGTGTTTTGGCATTACAAGGAGTTCCTTTTTCAATGCACAAAATGGGGGCTTGTAGATTTAAAGGCAGCCGACAAAAGTCGGATTTTTTTGTTGAATGTCTTTACATTCTTTAGCTCACATGTTATGCACTGAAAAAGATGTCCCTTGTACCCGGGGGGGGGGGGGGGGGGCAGAAACACGAGTCTGGAGTGCTCCTGCACATTTGTTTTATCTGCTGTTAAAAATTATTTATGTTTGGCGAACTAGAACTATAATTTATTGGTATACAATGAAACCCCTCCTAATGGACACCCCTCTTATGCGGACAATTTTTAATTCCCCAGTTCCAATGCAAATAACAATATTAAACCCCTGTCCTGCGGGCACCTCTATATTGAAGACAAAAAAATTTGTCCTGTTAGCGTCTGCATTAGAGGGATTTTACTATAATTTGTTTTAATTCCAACTTGATTAATCATACCTTTTATTTATTTAATTTTAATTTTAAAAATAATTTTTTTTGAAAATTTTTGACACAAACAAAATTGTATATATAATGCGTAATTAAATTTCAGCAGGAATTTAGTTTTAAAAACTATTATATCGACAAGGAGGTCTATACTACTATTCAAATAAGTTCAAAATTCATCACATGTGTGTCGGTGGTTCTTCTTAAAACATAATTGGTACTTGGTAACTCCGCCGAGTACTCGGTAACTCGGTACTCGGTCAAAGTGCTACCGGTACGTCTCTATTTTTAACTCACTTTTTATCACAATATAATTTTTACTAATAATAAAGCTGTAACATGGGCGAGCAAATGAACATAACGTGGATGAGAAAATCACCGTTTGCAACCATGGGCAAGCAAATTAACACAGCAAATTGGGGAGAAATTCATCATCCATTATTTGTAAATATATAGGCGAACCAAATGACCTTTTAATTTTCTACTACAGGCAAAGCTGTGCGGGTACCACTAGTTAGAATATTAAATATTTTTTTTAATTTAGTCATTTTCAATGAAATTGTGTGAGGTGTTTTCATTTCAATTTGTTCTCTTGTTGAAAGAGGAGGTGACTCATTGGCTAAACTCTTGTCATTATCATCTTGTCCTTAATGCTCCTGACCACTGTAGAAGCATTGTATATGATACTATGGTAAAATGCAGCAAGAAGTTTCTCAGAAATTTTTGAGGTTAAGGGTATTTTTACAAGTTTTGCTACCAAAAGTCAGCAAGTGAAAACCAAAGAACAAATGGCTGCCGGAAACTTCAAGATAAGTGTAGTTAATGCATAGAGCACTAATGATCATGCTTTAATCATTAAACATAACAAAATACTAACTTTCTTAGCAATAACTTTCTTAGCAATAAAGAACTTGTTCCAATGAACTTCACATGCCTGGAATTTTACGATAATATATCATTTACTTTTTGAAAAAATAATACAAATTTAAATTAATATTGAAATGAACGTGAACTACATTATAATTACTACAAAAAATTAAATTTGATCAACAACTAGGTAGACTTCAGTAAAAAGTTTAATGGTTTAAATTTCATCTTCGTACATTTCAGAAATCAATTAAGAAATACGATCAGATAAGAAAAAAAAATCTTTAAAATTGTAATTTCTGTGCTGTTTACGTATTGTTCAAATAATTTTGAACAATGACAGTCTAAAAACATTTTTTTTTAAATTTTTTTTAATTTTATTTAGAAAATGTTTAAGGCAAAAAATTCTGGATTTTGGGATCCTGTCTCATACTGTGTATGGTATTGTGTGTTAGTAAAAAAGGATTTTCATCATATTTCATTGCAAACAAATATCTGAAATAATAAAAACCTTGTACTAAAGTGACAAATTGTCTTTGGATGCTTTATTTATGCAGTTAGCATAGTAGAAAAATGGAGATTTCTTTTGATACAACTTTCCAGGAACATAAGGAATAAATTAAACTTTTTTCACAGGATTTGGCCAGAATTTACTCAGCTGAACAGTTTCATCAATGTTTCATCTTAAAGTCACCCAATTAAGTAAAAGTAGCAATTAAAAAAGAATACATAATTTTACTGCAGTTGATTTTAAGTTTACAATAATTCTGCTCAGTTATCAGAAAGTTAGGAAAATAGTTAATTGTCAATCAAAATTATACATGTGTCGCATCATGTGCATTTTCAATGATCTTGGTTGAGCAGCTGTATAAGAACATTTTTCACACTTATAAGGTTTTTCCCCAGTATGAGTCTTTAAGTGTACCATTAAGTTAGATCTCCGATTTGATTTATAATCGCACATATCACATGCAAAAGGCTTTTCCCCAGTGTGTATCCTTTCATGCCTTTTCAGAATGTCTTTACGTTTAAAGCTTCGGCAACAAATATTGCAAAAATAGATTCCACCATCATCTTGAGTGTTCAGTTCTCCTTCATTACTTCCAAGTTGCATCTCCAGGTCTACATTCATTACATCACAAGAACCTTTTGAATGACCTGAATAAATTTTAAGATATATGATTCAAATATGGACAAGAATATCTCACTTAGTTAGAATAAAAATACACACATAACTTTGATATAATTATTCAAGGACATTAAAAGAAAATATAAATAACTTTCTAGCAAGATAGGATTCTAAGCCAGTTTATCCAAGTAGCACTCTCATAATTTTCTATGGGCTCTGTAGAATCAGAAGGCTGAGACATTTGTTTTAAGCCCACTTTCCAGAGAAAATAAAAAAAGATAATAGAAAGAAATAAACAATATCATGACACAAGGCATAATAATCAATAAAAAATTAGTTAAAAACAAATCAGGGCCGTATGCTAGGGAGTGGTTTATAGGGTTCAAACCCCTCCGAATTTTTTCATCCAAAAAAAGGCTTCCCCCCCCCCTTTTTTTTGTGACAAAAATAATATTGTTGTTAATATTATTATTTCAATTTTATTCGTGAAATGAAATTAGTATGAGAGAAAAATTGTACAAACTCATTGTGTGTTTATGGTAGTAGTTAAGAAATTCATTTATTATGTAACAATATGGTGTTTTGTAAGAACTTTCCCTCCTTCCATTTAGATAATCTAGTGTAACAAAAGTCAATAGAGAATACACATGAAACTAAATTTGATAGACCATATAAATGTTTCAAAGAATGTGTTTGGTAAACCCCCCTCCAAAACAAAAGTCTGGTTACGGCCCTGAAACAAATTATGCAAGGTCAAAATTGAATTGATTCAATAAATATTGCGATATTTTTAAAAAGTCATTCTGTCTCACAGTTTCCTCTTCTTATGATTTTGTAATTATGGATATTGAACCTTAGCACTTAAACAATAAGTCTAGATACCAAAAAAAAGATTTTAGAACAGCACACCTCTCGATCTGAGAATGTAAAATTTGGTCTACATATTACAATAACTAATAAAACAGATGCCAATTCTCACAGTAATAATTCATTACAATCAAGTCATGGCATGAAAGGAAAATGTAAAAATACAATCAGAAATTTCCAATATGATGTGTATTTTTTTTTTTTTTTTAAAGCAGCATAGGGAGAAAAATCTATTTTCTCTCACTTTGATGAAAATCATTCAGTTAATATCACTTTTTTGGAAAAAGGAGGGTGTAATTACCGGAAACATATTTCAGATTCAGAATGTCAGTAAAAAGCCACCAAACAATAAGCATCCATGTATATTGGGCTGTAAACATATTGATGGGCAGCTGATTGATCCGACAAACATACTGTACTGCTTATGAATAAAACAGCAGGGCATAGAAAAAGACCAAACATTATGATGGAAATATATGATGCTTTTGTTACAGTTCCTATGTTATTAGTTGAACAAATTGATGGCATTGAGCTGAAAAAAAAATATGCTACTGACAGTATGCATGAATAACATCTTTTCTAGTCCTTATTCCAACTTTTGGAAACAAGCAACAATATAAATTCTTTTAAAAAGTACCTTCAATTACATTTTAATATTCCCCCTCCTCCCATGAAACACTTCCTTTAGAGTTTCTTGCAACACTGTATATATTTTCAAAATGACATGGGCAAAGATGAACATTTGACCCTCCCAAAACTTAAAAAGCCGTTTGATGATTTTGCAACTTAAATTTTTTTTTTCCTTCTTCTTTTCCTACCATTAAGACCATTTTGGTATTACTTTGCAATTATACTGAAGATTAATTTTGGTTCACACATTTATAGCATTTCTTAACTAAAAGCATGGTTTTCTAATTTTTACCTATCTTATTGACAATATTACTGATCAAAGCTTTATATATATATATATACAGAGTGTTCCGCTTTAACCTGCAAGACCTTTATTTTCGCAACCGTCGGTCCTAGATGCATACTTCCCATTGCAAAAATGTTCAAAATCAGATGCGGAGTTCAGACATTGAAAGTTTGAATCAAAAATAAAAATGAGTCAGGAAAAAAAAAAAATAACTTTTTATTTCGGCGCCAGGTCCCCTAACTCATATTTAGGGAAATTTTCTCCTTTGAAAAAAAATTCCAACACAAAGTTTGAAATCAGTAAGACCAATATTCACTGAGCTATGAAATGAAACGTTTTGTGACTTACACCACTTTTCACTCGCCGTCAACAATACCTTTTGGGGGAAAATATAGCAGTTCACAAGTGTTTAAAATTATATGTGTGCAAAAAGTGTGGATTTTCAAATTGTTCGAGGTTTTCAGTGTGTTTTTGCGTATCATGGCATAACATTTGCATTTATTGTTAAAAAATATAAATACTTTTTGTTTTTTACTTTGACAACCTGTCATTCTTCAGAAAGGGTGATAAGTTCCAATCTCTTCTTCTGTATGGTCCCTTAAAACTGTAAACTGGAATATCTCCTTGAATTTTGGTCGCACAAATGTAAAGTTTTTTGTGTCAGTAATAGTTTTTAATGGAGATTATTTCTCTAAATATAAGTTAGGAGACCTGAGGCCCGTATAAAAAGTTAAATTTTTTATTTTTATTTTTGTTTCAAACTTTCAATATCTTAACCCTGCTTCTGATTTTGAACATTTTTGCAATTGGAAGTATGCATCTAGAACTAATGGTTGCGAAAATAGAGGCCTTGCAGATTAAAACGGAACAATAGACACAGAAAAAAAAACCTACTCATAACATTTTTTAATCAATAAAATAGGAATGAACTTTGCTAGACTCAGAAGGAACAGAGCTCTGACTACATCCATGGGTGCTTTAAACATGCCATTTCTTCAAGCAAACTTAGTTGAACACTATTTGTATAATGATTTCCCAAACTAAAAAATCTTTATGCTAAGACAAATTATCTTAAAAATATGTCATCTTTTATATAAACATGATCAATAAAGTTCAACGAAAAAAAACTTTAAATAATATAAAATACTGCAAGTTATTATTATTTTTATTTATATGACTATACATATAATATTTATTAACAAAATATGTGCAACATAAAATTAAAAATATCGCTACAGAATAATGAACATAAACAGGTCATACATAACAGAACAGAAGCTTACTAAAAAAAAACTATTAAAAGATAAAAATTTAGGTAATTAAAACACTATTACTTAAAGCAATATGACTAACCTATAATTTAAAATTGATATTATACTAACAAAATTCTAACATGAAGCTTTCCTGGTAATCATTTAAGAAATGCTTTACAACCACATTAAGGATAGAAAGCATTACAGGTACAAAGCTGTTTGTGAAAGTTCATATAATAGGTTGCATTAAGTTAGAGTACAGGTAGACTTACATGACCCCTGAAATTAATCCTAGGTAATCAAAAACTTTCTCCCGGGGGAGGGGAAGATTTTTTCATAAATATATTTGGTCATTGTAAATACACAAAGTTGCATATGCACATACAGTATTCTATTTCCAACCACAAATGATTTTTCTCTTCCTTTGTTAAAAGATTTGCAGTATAGTTCCTGTCATTGTTGATATCTACTATTCAGGGGAGCTGACTTTGGGAGTGCAGTTGTCAGGGATGAGGTGATCAGAGAGCAAAAAGGAGGAAATCAAAAAATATTTAGTAAAATCATACAAAAAAGGAATGATACCCAGAACTGCATAAAAATCTCTGGAAGACTCGATATCTGGCCACTCAATTAAAAAATGGCTAATTTGCCAATTTTCAAGCAAAATGAAATTTTCCCCATACTAATTATGCACCAACTATTTGGACAGAAATTAATATATGTAAAGCATGGTTTTTGAAGCATAATATTTTACTATTACTCAAATTTCAGTTATCAGATTAGTATGTTGTGGCCATTACAAAACTTTTTTCTAAATCTTTATTATGAATTCTTGGATCTAACATATTGTTACAAATTTTGTAAATAGTAATTATTTTTATATTTATGTATGCTTAATTTGTTGCAATCTGACTAAATTTGGCATTTATTCCATTAATTTTCGCTTAAAATTATCATAGTTCTTGAAAATTTATCTGTATGTCAACTTTGCCTGCTATGAACCATTTAACATCATGCTTACGAGATTGGCGAAAAATTAGAAAAGATATTGTCAAGTTGGCATCATTTTTGGCAATTTATTTTTGGCTCCAAATTTGGAAAGAAATCACCAAATGTTGCCAAGCTTTGCATCGCTAATTTTTATTATTACTACACAAAGGGAAAACTCTATCAAAAGGAATGGACAAAAAAAGACAGCTTCGGGTTCTTAAAATATTCATTTAATAAAGTTTAAAACTTCGTATAACTATGCTTTTAAAATCAACTAAGCACAACAATTAGAATTTCTAAAAAGTTTCCTTTAAGTTGTAACATTGGTGCTGTTACCTTATTTTTTGATTTAATTTGAGCATCATTTACTTGTAAGTTTAAAATGTTTTAAAAATAAGCACATTCGAAGCATTATTTAAATCCTCAATTAAATTTTGCTTTTGTGGAGAAAAAATACTTTTTGATTTAATACTAAGGTCACTTGCTGAATCAGTATTCACTAAATGAAGGAAGTAAAAACTAATGACTTTTACATTATGATGCACGACTGATTGTCATTGCTGCCTTTCAAAATTAGGCACACAAAGCTTATAAATCTGACCTGCTGTGGAAGGTCTTGAACAGCATGCATTCACATTTAACCAGTATTATTTAAACTGAACAGCAGCCTATAATTTTAGATTGAGTAAAATAAGCCCTCAAAATAAAATTTAGAGAAAAACAATCATGCATATAAATTTTAGCAATATACCAAAAACATATTCTACAAGGACTGTTATGGTAGCAATGAAGTAACCAAAGTAGTTCAAGCTAACCTTCTCCTGACAATCAAGATTTCAGCCAGCCAGAGCTCTTTTTTGGCAGAGAAAATTATTTTTAATAACATATCCACAGTCACATCAGCACCCACCAATCTGTCAATTTTTGGTTGGGCACATTAAGGGTTTAGTAGGTGCTGTCTGTGTTTGCAGCTCGCTTAACGCTTATTGCCAGTTGGTTTTCATTTTGTACATGCAGTACTTCCCAATTTCTAATATCTGACATATCTCCATTTTCACAATTTGCAGCTGGTACACAGTGTAATGCAACTCTAAATATTGTTGTAGTCCAGCACAAATCTTTATCTATTAATAGGCAAGGGGTTTTCTTTCAGTACCATTTTCTCCTCTGCTTGTCAACCGATTTTCCTTTTCTTTTTTTTATAATAGCTATTGCCGAGTTTTATCATCATCAATAAACATTTTTGAAATCAGACGCTAATCATCAGAGCTATTAATTAAAAATTCATTTTCTGCCTAAATGGCTCTTTCTACGCGAATAGATGGTCCATTTTTACTTTTTCCTATACCTAATATACAGAATAAAGTATTGGATTTGTGCAAATTTTCGAATTTTGAAGGATTTGAACGTTTTGAGGTGTGCTGAGTCCATTTCGACCATTTTTGGAAAATGTCTGCGTCTCACTGTGTGTGTGTCTGTCACGTATGTATGTGACCAGTTTTTTGTGGCCGCTCTGCAGCAAAATCTACCGCATAAAATCGCACGAAATTTGGTACACATATGTGCCCCTATGTGAACTTGTGTCCATTGGTTTTTGATGCAAATTCCTCCAAGGGGGTGGAGCAATGGGATGTTTCTTGAGTTAAGCGTTCATGCTATTCCCCTGGAAGTAACTAGCAGAATCAAACAAAATTTGGTCCATATATTGCCTCTAACAGGTACAGGTGTTGATTTAATTTTTGTGTCAATAACTCAAACGGAGGTTGAACTATAGAACATATTTTGTCATTAATTGTGACTGCTGTATCTCAAGAAATAACGAACGGAATCAAACAAAAATTTATCGACAAGTAGCCCTTAGAGGGTGTAAGAGCTGATTCTATTTTGGCCTCAACAGCTGAAAAGGAGGTAGCGCAATAGAACGTTCTTTTTTTCCATTGTGAGTACCATTTCTAACAAAGTAATGCTACGTTCTGGATGAAATTTGGAATAAATGTGAATTCATATGTAAACAGGGGTTGGTTCAATTTTAGCTCCAATCGCTCCGTAGGGGCTGATTTTTCTTTTCTTTATTTTTTTTGTGAATAAAAATAGCTTTATAATTGCAACAATAAGAAAGATAAATTGTAATAGACTGTCGTCTGCGTATCTTGCGTGATTTTAATTGTCGAAAAATAACCAGAAAATCGAGATGATTTAAACTATTTAACTGTTGCCATCTTGTGTTTGTTAACAAATAAATGTTTGTAATTATTTTAAGCAAAGCTTTTAAAATAATTTTCAATTTTCATTCTTTGCTTTGCCATTGAGATAAATCAGGAATTGGGATGGTCGTCAAGTTTTAGCATGTGTAATTTTGCTTTTGTTGGGAATATTTTTTCCTCGTCAAGCATGGGGAGGGATCAGAATTATAAGAAAGATATGGAAGAAAGTTTCGTGATGGCCACAACATGCTACGTTTTTTGTTTTTTTTTCAAATTTGATATGGTAGGAAAGGTCTTTGAAACATACCCTAAACGAACTTTTTGCAAGGCGCCCAAGATTCAATAACTTAAATTCACTAGACGAAAAACTTAAAGCGTTTTTTAGTTTGCAAAACACAATTTTTAATGCTGATAACACAAAGAATTGTAAAAATGTGACACACCATGCTGGAAAAAAGTAACTAGGCAGTTGTTTAGGAAAACAAAAATGGAAGACCTTTTACGCATTACATAAACTATTACAATTATTCAGGGGCGCCGACTTGCAAAAATTATTGAGGGAGCTAGACATCACCGGGGGCTGAGGGGGTTATGTACTTCCACGGAGGTTCCCCCCCCCCCCAATAAAAGTCAGATTTTTGTTCCTTGAAAATGCCAATTTACATATTTTCTGGTGTGCATAATTTAAAAAAACAAATGTGATACGGCGTTTTCAAAGTAAAACAATCTAAAGATTGGTATACAAATTTTCTGTTTCAACTAGATCATGTCACTTGTCTTAGTAAGAGACATTTTTTTGTTCATTTTTACGGGGAGTCGTGCAGTGCCGTAGCTAGGCATTGAAAAAGGTAAGGCACTTGACTTGAATAGAAGGGCACTCCCAGAGACGCAGACTAAAAAAAATATATTGTGTGTGGGGGGGGGGCATACCGGAGGGTCTTGCAGCGGGAAATTTTCTAAAATTGAGATGAAAAATAGTGAGTTTTAAAGCATTTCAAAGTTATATAATGAACATTAGAACCCCGAAAACTCGACAAGCCTGAAACATTTTTTGGCTTTGAAAAAAGGAAAAAATAAATACAAACATGCACAGTATTCTTTGTAAAAAGGTAATTTAATTTACACATGTTTTTTAAGACCAGTTTTTTTTTTTTTTTTTCATTAGTGATATCGGCTAACATACTCATATGTAAACGCACGTCTCTCAATGTCTAGGACATTTTTGAAAAGCAGTTGATTTTTCAAAATTTGTTTCACCTCTGTTTAACAAAAGCAAGCACTCTTGTTCAACTGGAATAACCTGTAGGAGTTCAGTTGATGTAAACTGCCCAATAATGCAAGATTGCGCCATTTCGCAAACCTCATCAATGTATTGCCTTGCAGTGCTTTGGGATGTTTATTCCTATTCCTATTCAGAGTCACAATTGACTACAACTGTATTTATGTCGAGGACTGCATACTAAGTGCCTTGCCTCCATTATTTTATATACCGATAGATGGCAGCACCATCACCGGATTGAACAGTTAATGAGAATTTAGAACTAGTCCAGGAGCTAATAGCTACCTGGTGCACCCCCAGAGGTATTGTTTCACTTGGAGGACATTGAGACCACAAGCATATTTAACGTCGCCCACTCCCCTTTAGTGACGACGGTGGATCTTCGACCATCGAGGTTCGAACTCAGGACCCTCCGGCCCCGAATCCGACACTTTACCGATCGGGCTACCACGGCCCCTTTGGGATTTTGAAAGTATGCGGTGAGCTGGCTTCGTTGTTTTCATACTTCTTTGGTATACATTGATTCTGAGGAAACGAAGGATGTTGAATTTGTTTATTTTGTGAAGGTTTTTCTTTTAAACACAATACTCAAAAGTATTCAAAACTATCACGCCTCTCATTTAATATACAAATCAAACCCTCGTATATTTTTTCCAGATCAGCAACACTTAGATGAGCGCGTCGCATCGCTGCCCACCAGCAACTGACTTGACCCGTAAGTTCGCGCACTGGGACAAATTCTAAGTGTGCTTGCAGCACCGTAACACTATCATTATTCACACCACTTGTTTTCAGTTAACCTGCTTACTACCGCAATAATTATTTGTTTTAACTTGTTACTGAATGTATTTTACAAGAAAAGCTATCTTCAAAGAAAGAAAATAAAAGTTAAATTTATGAGTTTAGAAAGCATAATATAACTAATAATTTTCTTGATTTATTGGGGGGGGCTCTGTCCCCTCAAAAATATTTTTGAGGGCGCTTGGGCCCCCTCAGGCCCCATGGAGTCGGCGCCACTGCAATTATTGTATGTTATAATTTTCTTCAAAAAATAGGGTTATACTTCGGTATTCCCATTAAACCTATTATGTAATACATGACAAAATTGCTAATTGAAGCTGCACTTAGTTTTGAATGTGCCTAAGGTGGTTGATGAAAAGGGTGGTTTGTACTAATTTTGGATATAAAAATTAGACATTTAATGTCCAAAATCAATAAAATTTCAAAGACGTACAAAAGGTTATGAAGAGAATTAGGAAGCGATTAAGTGAATTAACTAAATTACATATCAAACATCTGTCTTACTTATTCAACAACGTACTTTTTGAAACTACAATATTTTATTGATAAAGGTTTAATATGACAAACCTCAATCAATTTCAGACAGCTTTTGGATACGTTTTAAGTACAACAACTTTCCTTTCAAATTGATTTAGATAAAATATTGTTTGCAACTCAGTCCATTTTGTTCAAAAAAGTAAAAAATAACCTGTTGAAGAAAACTACAGGCATGCTGAGCAATTTTTCAGTACCTAGGATATTATTTGCAAAATACCAAACACATTTTTAAATTGTATAATGCCCAGTTAAAATCTGTGTAGGGGAATGTGGGGCAAAGTGAAATACAGAGTTAAGATAACTTCCTTTTTTAAATATGAACAAATTGGAAATTTGTTCTGAAAATTACGGTACATAAAGAAAGAACAATATATTTTATGATAATACTTGCTTTGAAACATTATTTTTTTATTTTTAGCAGGAAATTTGTGCCTCCAAAAAAAAGGAAGAACATTTTCACTTCTGTTTTTCATGGGACAAAGTGAAAGATAAGATACTTTTCTAATCAAATATTTTCTATTTGATTATTACACATATTTTTGATCAAATAAATGAGTAAATAAAAGAATGAATTAATAAATGAAAAGGAAATGAAACAATAAACAAATAAATTAATGAATAAGTTAATATATGAAAGAAAATAAATGAGTGAATAAAACAGTAAATGAGTAAGAATTAAGTGACTGAATGAATAAATAAGGGAATCAGTAAATAAAGGGACATAAATGAAATAATTAATACACGGATACATAAGTGATTTGTAAAAAAGATTGAATAAGTAAATGAAATGAACTATTTTGCTTTGCTCGGCATGCACTTGACTAACTATACAAAGTATTTAAAATATGAATACACTTAAAATTAAACAAACAAATACAAGACCGAATTTTAGTAGGTCTCAATTATTATTTAAAATGTTTAAAACAAGAACTTTATCATTTAATAATAGCAAAAAAAATTATTGACTTACATCAAAATATTACAATATGAGTATCAGCTTTTGAAAATTGCTTGAATTATCATATTCTTTGATTTTCAAAGAAAATTTTAACTACTTGGAATGGACTATATGTGTTACTAAACCAAACCTTGTGGCACGACAACCCGTGAGGGCTAAAGCCTACTTTGCCAACTCAGTTTTCCTGAGCAGGAGCTCTGGGGTGCAAGGCAGATGTTCTGGTTAGGTGTTCAGTCAGGGCCGCACCAAGCCTGATTGGCGCCGTCGTGCAAATGTCTTTTGAGCTCCTTTATGCAGTGGTGTTCAAGCAAAATATAGTTAAATCTTAGGGTCAGGTTTTATAGACAAATGTAACATGGGAGAAAATATGTTTTGTATTTAATTTATTAAAAGAAAAATAATGTAAATTTTCAATTTTGGAACACATGTCACATTTTTATTTTATATCTCAGGGAGGGGCAATTGAAATTGACTTTTGGAATCTGACTTTTTCTCTTGGAAACCTTGCATTGAGCTGCCGCTAAAAAGGAGATGGCCAATGCCAGTTTTAGATAATCAAAGCATTTACCCCAACAATTAAAAAACATCTTGCAACGTGATCGATATAATTATTGCTTGCTAGCATGCTGCTTAAATTTTTAATATTTAAATACTGTCCAGAAAAAGCAAGATCCATTTTTTGGTTTGTTTCTGAAGAAAATGTTTCAAAACATGGAAAATTGTGAAAAACCCACTTTACCGAGATAGTGGGTTTTTCAAATATGCTTGCCCGAAAACACCGGGCTGGTTCTTCTGGCTGGTCCCAGTTCGACGAACCCTGCCTTTGATATGCTAATGGATTTTTGAAAAAAGAAAGTAAATATCAAAGTAAACACTGCTCTAAATATTTATCTGATTCATAAATACTCATTCAAAAAGCCGTTCAAAACATGACAACAGAGTACTGAATAGATTTCTAAGTTGAAGTGTACAGGGTATTTCCCTTTAAAATCTGAAACTAAAATCATTTACGGCAAAACAAAAATTTTTAAAATCCGGAACCATTACAAAAAGCATTGAATAAAAAATCCAAACCAAATACAGTCTCTCTCGAGTTTTTTTTTGTTTTTTTTTTTTGTGCAAATTGTTAAAGAGAGGGGGGTGGGGGGGTGAGAATAGAGTAATTATGTCAATTCATTACTTTTCGGAGCTAAAAAATTAATCTGAAACATTGCCTACAATATATAAATATTACGCACATCTAAGTAATATGCAGTTTGCTCACCATATTTTTTTTTACTTCTTTTATGCATGATAACATGAAGCAGCGGAATTACACCAAATTAAAAATCACAAAAAGACTATGATTGCACAAATTATAATACAAGATATTCATTTCAAGAAACAAAATGGGAAAAAGCAAACTTCTTGCTCCTCGTGTGCTCAACCTTGTATAATATAGACATACCGAAATAGTAAGATTGGTACTCATTTTTTCGACCCACTGAAGGGATGAATGGCTGAGTCAGCCATGCCCAACCTGGGAATAGAACCCAGGCCTGTATCATGGGAGTGCGAAATGTTACCATGGCGCCACTGGGCTTCACATGTGCTACTACAGTTAAAATATTACTAGATAGGTGGCACTAAAAGCAAAGTAAATATTTCACCATTTCACTTTGCCCCGCTATTTCACTTTGCCCTACAGTATCAAGAAATAATATTCCACCATAAAGGTTAAAATATTACCAAAAACAAACAAAAATACAAAACTTTCAATAAAAATAAAAATTAAGAACATAAGTAAACAAGTAGTAAATTATAAATAATAAAATTACACTTATTTTCATTTGTTCTCATGAGGCATCCATCTATGCTTTTGTACTGAGTTACATTGTAACATTATGATGAACCATGTGTGCTCTGAGACATTGCATTTGTGCAGTCGAGTAGGAACAGCAGGAACATTTGTAATATTCATCTCTTTTATGTGTTGCAAGATGATTTTTCAATGATCTTTTCCAATTGGAACGGAAATCACACATACTGCATTCAAATGGCTTCATTGCTGTGTGACTAAATTGATGCTCTTCTAGGTGCTTTTTCCTCTTAAACTGTTTCCCACATGTAGAACAATCAAAGGATTTTCCTGCAAACTGGCCGGTAAAGGTGGGATCTGTGCGAAGATAACTGTGAATCTCTAAAGAAAAGTAATTTTATTAGCATTTAAAAAAAAAAAGACAAATTAATGTAATATAATAGCAAGTGTTATAATATTATACAGAATTGTTAATTGTGAAAAAGTACTACAGGGGAACCACAATTGTCCATTTCATACGTTATCTTGCTTTTAAAGTCATTTTCTGTTAGTCCTTAAAAATTGTTTTTATGGTACGAGAATCACATAAACTTTTTTTCTGGGTCTTTATTTTTCAAGATAAATTTGTTTCTTAGCTGTTTCAAGCTATTCTGACATTTTTCTGTTCTTATTGTTTTTAATGTCAAAGCATAATAACTTACAAATTTTATTTGTAAATGCAAACCAAAAGCAAATTTGCAAAAAATTGTTCGCACAAAATGTGTGAAATTGTATCTAACAACAGAAAACAATTAAAGACTAGATTTCTTACATTGGGGTAGTGTCAAATTTAAACCGACATGCTTAGATTCTTAATTTAGCCCCTGATTTTATTTTCCAGCGTGGTGCGATATTTATCAGTAGTCAAACGAAATACATAAAATCGAGGTTCCACTGTAAACAAGTTTACAGCACATATGGGTCATTATTCAAAAAGTTTAACTTTTCTGTCACATGCCTTTTATGGAAAAAACTTTAAGAAACAATTCATTTAACAATGCTTTTTAATTTCATCAAAAATATATCTATTTAAACCTGCCAGCAATTTTGTAATAATACTTTTTATGTTAGTATATTTTTGGTATACAACATGTGAATTCTCACCTCCGTGGCATGTCACACACCTGGTGTGATTGTTTATGTTGCTTAATAACTTGTTTAATTAAAAGTATATATTGGTTTATTTATTATTCCTTTCCCAAGTGTCCCAAATACTAATTGTTTAAGTATATTTAATTTTTTAACATTGTATTTTAGTTGTTTTTAGGATAAATAGTAACGTTGCACAAAAAATGCCATTCCTCATTCACACGTGGCAGTAATGACATCGATTTTTAATTTCCATGATACAAGGGAGCCCCCTTGTTTATTTTCAGCCATAGTTGAAGTTGTGAGATTTTTGTCGAAAAACAAGGAGATAGATTTTGCAGTAAAAACTTAGTACGGTTATTCTCACTTCTCACCTTCGTGAACTCAAATTTCAGGGATGTAAATTAATGTAAAAAAAGAAGTGAACATGTTTTCATATGCTTGACATGTGCAGATTGTAGCAATAAAGAAAAACCATATTTTCCTGAAAAATGTATCCATTAGGCCTATATTAATGGAAAATTCCTCACCTCCTTGACAGACCATATCAATGTCATTATTTGTGAGGTGAAAATAAATGATGGAGGTTAAATACATCAATCTTAGGCATTCTACCACAATTATTAATTGCCAGTATATTCTCAATTTCACTAAATACTATTTTTAACACACATCTGAACTAGAACGATTACTACTAATTGAGCGGTATTTTAATTAAGAGAGCTTAATATTAAAATTCCACTAATCATTAAAATAGCTCATTGTTTGCACAATTAACAAAATTACTACTTTGATATTAAATTGGCCTCAATTTTTAAACATTAAAAAAAAATTATTTTCTTTTTTATTTCCGTGGACAAGGCTTCTTTTAATCTTTTTATTTATGAATACAATAATTGGAACTTAGCTGGGTCATTGTTTATGGTTACTTCAAGTAGATAACACTTTCATGTGAGAATGAAAACAAAAGGTTTCAAAATTGAAAAATATTTGCGTTCAAAAGTTACGTTTTTTGGAAAATGACCCATATTACAAATACGAAAATTGAACATTGTTAGAACACCTGATGAGCATTGCAAATTGATGGTACTTACTTGATGCATAGCTATGAATAATTAAGAGAATCTGATTAAGTTTCAGCAGTGCATCTTTGGAAGAGTAAAATGACTCATTTTTTCTTACTATTCTTCACACTGAACTATTCAATCCTGTTTTTTTAAAGTAGGCTTTATTCTGATGAAGATAATAATTTGCAAGTTTTTTGCATTTTCAGTTTTTTATCTACATTATCCTCATTGGGAAGAAAATCTTTTTCCGTCATCTCGCAAGCAAATGGAAACAAATTTATCCCATTTAAATAATCACAAAGTCAAATTTTTTATGTCCTGGCACTCTCAGGGAGTGGGATAGAATGCCCAAAAATTTCTCTATAACTTATCCAAGAGGTAGAGAAGGATCAGAGGTTTAAAAATTAAAATTTTGTTTTCAATTACCCTAACTGACTCAACAACATTGTATGCGTTTAATCAGAAATGAAAATTTTACGTACTTGTTTTCAAGTTGCACAGGTTCTTTGAAATGGCAAAAAAAAAAAAAAAAAGACTCAATGTGATTTTTAAAAAAATGCTTTTTTTTTGTCACAACTTTATTTTTTTGCACAGAATAAATAACGCCAAGTATGCAATTGTTTCCCTAAAATTGGCTTTGTATGCAACCCAGTTAACATAAAGGCAATCATTTGTAATAGGCAGGCGTTTCTTCCTTTTTGGATACCATCTTCTATAGGTGTGTTATATTAACAGTTTTTTTTTAAGGGTCATCAAAATAAAGAGGTAAAAATATTTCTTGCATTTATGAACTACTATTGGATGTTTTTTTAACGGACTTTGTACAAAATTGGTACATAGACCATTAATACTTTTAATTTGGTTAAACACATATGAATAACAAATAGTGTATATATGACATAAAATATGACCAAAAAATGTCATCCAACAATCAGTTAAGCAGATTACCATGGCAATTACGATATAAAGAGCACAGAAGCAAACAAATATTCAGGTATCTCTCAAAATGTGGTGCAGCATATGAGCCTTGAGCGAGTTTGGGTGTGCAGCACAATATTCACATTGAGAACATTTATAAGGTTTTTCCCCCGTATGTGTTTTTAAATGAGCTCGTAGATTTGCTTTCCGATTGGAACGATAACCACACATTCTGCAAACAAAAGGCTTTTCTCCCGTGTGGATAAGTTCGTGTTTTTTGAGATTGTCCTTCCGTTCGAATCTTCTTCCACATGTTGAGCAGCCATGAAGTTTCATTCTGTAATTATTTCTTAGCATGATGCTTGAATTATTATACCTGTCCAGACCTAGTAAAGAATTTTATTTTTATAAAAATAAATGATTTCACATCAATTAAACTAAAAGTAAAAGCATTGATTAGTGTGAATAAAAATTTGACATCATCACAAAAAAGTAAAATTTATTTTACACCACATCAAACCTTAATTTGAGGATTTAGTAACAAAACTATATTAACACTCTTTATATTGCATTCAACAAAAAAAGAGATGAATAGAAAAAATGATAGACAATCAAATTTTCTCAAATTTATTTTCCCTTTCAAAGCAGTAATCAATCATCAATTAGAGCAATTTTCTCTCTTTCATAATAATATTTTAAAGACTTTTCCCACACAAAATTGGGTTATTGTATCACTACTCCTATTATATCTGAAAAGAGAACAGTTAACAGACTTCCCAGAAATGTCATGTCTTGAGAGATTTTCTATCTATCTCTAACCAAGAGCGCCCATATAAAAGGGGCAAGGGAGGATGCTTGAGCACCCCCCTTTGAAGTTAGAACTCCCTTGCTTTTGGGACTATTTTCTTTGCAAAAATGTAAAAACATTTATTCTCCAGCCATTAATGAATAAGTTATTAAAAATGACAAACTAATGACTCTAATCTGTCTTGAAAGCGGTTTCCATGGAGTAAATACCCTGCTAAACCATGGGGAAAATATCTGAGCTCCCCCCCCCCTACAATTTTGCATATGGGCAGTGGGCACATTTACTAAAACACTTACAAAATTTTATAATGTAACAAAATTTAATTTCAAAATGATCAAGAGAGTCAAGAAAAATAATAAAACCAAAGAAAGTTACAGCAGAGGGTGGGAAATAAAAAGCAAAAAAAAAAAAAAATCAAAAAGTTAAATACTGAATGGGAAGTATAACTATAAGAAAATAATGTTAAACATTTATCAAACTGTAAAAACATAGCCACAACATATCTAGTATTAAAAAATTTAAAAAAAAGAAAACATTTATCCAAGAGTTATTAAAACTTCTTTCCAAGTTTGTTGTTATCAAATCTGACTGTTTGATAAAGAATAACAAAAAAAAAAAAGCCTGAATGAAAAGTTGTTTTTAATAGATACTTAATCAACACTAGAACAAATCTAACTTACACACATTAAAATATTCAAAAATTCCATTAACAATTTGTACTAGATAAATAACAGTGATGATAGTAATGCAGCCATGACTATGCAAATCATGTTAGCTTAAAATGTGAGACATAAAATTTATGAAGATTATATATCTTTCAAGCTGGTACTGATAAATTAGTTTTGAATCAAGAATGACTTAAAGGAAATCAAGCAGCATATCTGCAACAAAATTTCAACTATTGTTGACAACGGCAAACTTTAACTAATAGCTATCTGTGACTTTAGTAGAGTCAAATTAATATTCAACTGAAGGTGTTTTCGAGACATTCAGGTTCAAATCGGTAAAAATGTAAATGACAGAGATAGCTATTTATTGGTTATTTGAAGCCAGGAAAGCATATGTTACCAAGCTGTCTGTGTCATAAATATACTGAACCTAAAATAGTGTTAAGGAGAGCAATTTACTATACTGCAGAATTCCTGTTGCTATTAAAACAAGCAGCTTGGTGAAAATTTGTATATTTAGCTGTTGCAGGGAGTGGGGCGTGAGTGTTTCCAATAAGGTGACTCAACCCACATTGCTACCAGTGCTTAAAAAGCTCTACGGAGTGTAGTTGTCTTGGGCACCTGATCTTTTTCCAACCTTCAAACCCATATAGGAACAATTGTAATTTTGCTTTCTGTATTTGCATATGGCCCTGTTAGAAGGCAGAAAAATGAGCTCTCTGAAGATAGTTCCACAAAAAGAGTCCAGCACACAAATTGTTACACAATAATTGACGAGTGACGAAGCATGTGAATTTGTAGAAGTTTGAGACGAGTTGTACTATAGCTGCACAGCTGGCACTTGTATGGACGATCTCCAGTGTGGGTCTTCTTGTGGGCCAACAAGTTTGATTTTTGATTGCACCGAAATCCACACATAGAACACCAGAATGGTTTTTCTCCAGTATGTGTTCTTTCATGCTTGCTGAGGTAATCTTTCCTTCGAAAGCTCCTGCCACAAATCTGGCAATCAAATGTCTTTGAAGTAAGTTGAATAAACTGCTGCATTAAGTTGCTTTGACTGGAACTGCCTTCAACCAATGCTTTGACTGTATGTCTTGAACCTATAAATATAATTTTTAATAGCACTTTAGCTTCATATTTACAATTTTCTGTGTGAAACTTCTTTAAAAAATACACAGGAGAATAAGACTTTGGAAGAAACATTTTTATGATTTCTTAAAAGCACATCTCAAAGAATGACTTGTGACTTATTAAAAATTTGAAATGGTTCAATAAAACAACATATTGAGGACACTATCATAACAATATTTTTAAAATGCTCATATGTATTATATGCTGAGTTCCATTTTTTATAAAAGCAAAACATTATTAACACAAGCAAATACCAAAAAGAAAAATTAATTTTCACTTGCAGTTTTTGCAAGTTGATTAATTGGAAAAAAAAACTCTTTCACCTTAAATAGGCAATGCACGAAAGGCTACACAAATTGTAGCCATTGCTGAGGAAACCATGGTTACTCTAATTCTAAGTGTAGCCAATTAATGCTACTTCCTAAACTCGGAAAAGAGGGGTGAGATATAAGCATATGATAGATGAATATTAGTTTGAAGGAAAATTATTACAAAAGAAAGTCATACATTTTTCATTTTATAAACAAAGGCTGATCAATGAAAAATAATCATAACTTAAGAAAAAATAATTATATGAACTAATCCTTCAAAAGTTGATGATCTTCTTTAAAGTAGTTCTCACTACATGCAATGCACATGTTCTTTTTCTTTTTGCTACCAGTCTTCCAACTATTTGAGACTATTTTTGCACATAGCCTTCAAAATTGCCACTGAAGCTTCGACTACTGCTTAAGACAATGAGAAATGTCGAGTAACTTTTACCTAAATGCTAATATGCTTTAAGACAAAACAAAATTTCAACTCTATACCCCTGTTTGTTTTATTGCTCTTCACTTCCATTTTCACCATGCCCAAAACAAAACTACATATACTTGAAGGGTTGTGATGATGACATAACCAATGTCATGACCCTTAAACTAACACTCCCTACTTTTCACCTATCCAAAAAAACATACATAATTTTCTATGACTTGATCTTTATTACCTAAAAAAACTATGATAAGTCTTTATTGATCAACCTATGGGGGAATGTAAAAAAGACTTGAAGTCTAATCCATTCAAAATTTTTGAAAAGAATGTAGTTTATATAATGGAAAATCACAATTTTCATACTCTTGTTCTCTTATAACTTCTAAAAGAAAAAAAAAAAGAATACGAAAATTGTGCTCAGAAGTACTATTGAAATTATACATACTTTCTTCACATTTCAAGGAAAAACAAGGCACAAACATACTATTTGTTCTTAAGCAATTCTTAACACATAAATAAATACAGACAAAAAAAGACATATTAAACAGACTTAATACATCTTATTCACAGAAGATTGTTTCCTGTTGTTCAGGAGAGACAGATCAGCAGAGAAACCTTTTACCTCGGAAAGAGTTCAAGATTAAGGAGTTAGTTATAAATGCTCAACTTTCCTAACTCATTTTCAAATGGTTTAATGTGTGCAACCTTAAGGATTGAGAATAAGAAGTACTATAGTCACAGTACTGACACTTGTATGGTCTCACACCAGAATGGGCCCGTTCATGTACAACCAGGTTAGATTTTTGGTTACACCGATAGCCACAAATAGAGCAGCGAAATGGTTTTTCTCCAGTGTGTATAAGTTGATGAACTTGGAAGTGCTGTTTCTTGAAAAATCTTTTCCCACAAGCATTACAGTAAAAAATTCTTCTACCTTTTTGCTGCTCTGAAATTTCAATGTCCTCTGGGTCTGAAATGGTTCTACATTCAGAAGATTTCATATTAACACCTAAAAAAGGGATATTACAAGTACAGGTAAATTTAATTATATAAATTTGGTTGAGCACAATAACCTTGTAACCAATAAAAGCAAAAGAAAGAAAGGGAAAACAGTACAATGATAAGGCAATTATCAATTTTTAATCCTTAACTAGTAGTTTTTGAAGTAGTTCTTTAGAATATACTTCAAAAAAAGTTGACAAACAACTAAGTTTATTTATTGAATGCCTAGCTAATTTTAATATTTAAGCTTTTATCCAAGCCTAAATATTAAAATTAGCTAAGCACAAAATACAGCTTTTTATTTTGTATGCTGGTGTAGGTGTATGCTAGTTACGGAATTTTTGCACTAAATCGTTCAAATTAATAATTGGAATAAAAACTCTAGTTAAAGAGTTAGCTGTATACTCTTGTCTAAAAAAAAAACACATTTATTTTTTTAGGAATCACACCAAATCAAAGATTTACATACTGGGACATTGTTCCAGTACTGCTCTTCTGGAAAAATAAATTCCCTTTTCACATAAAACTGGTCACAGCTCAGAACTCATTATTTCTCATTGTCGTGCCGGTACTGAAAAATTAACACATTCACCTCTGACATACAGGGTCCGACCGATCCTGGATGCCGAGTTTGTACGGATGATTAAAAGATATATCTTGACGACTGGTTCTTTCAGAATGACAGAGAGGGTAGAAAATCCAACACGAATATAATTTTAATCTAGAGATTTTTCATGCTTTCTGCTGTCTTAAAATTTTCTAAGTGATATTTAAACAGGTAAAGTAATCCTAGGTAAGAATGCAACACTAAAAGTTTATACGGACCAGCGAAGCTTTGTAGTTACTGGTCTATTGAACCAGCGACTTATTTTCTGAATTTCTACCCTTTATTTCCAGTTTTATTCAATAGGTTTCATTTAAATTTTTATTTGTGGCAATATTTTCAAACCAAAACTGATGACGTCTAGACCATAGAAGATAAAGCAAGTTCTGTTTTAACACGCCTTTTCTTCATTAGTTGACAGTTGTTTATTGCCTACTTATTTAGATCATTTCTTCCAAATATGTTTATGATGCTTGAATTGTAGTTTGGTGACAAATAAGCTACATATATTTTTAAAAAAACTTAAAATATGTAGCATTTAAATCCACACTTCACACTTACAGTCTTATTGCACATCTTTTTACATTAACCATTTCTATGGGGTAAAACCATCAATTATCCACCCAGGGTGGATAATTGATGGTTACTGCACTGGTTTATTTAAGAGAGGGCATGTACAAGCACTGTATAAATTAGCTTTTAATACAATGAAATTTAAAAAATTAAAAAAGCATTACTCTTCAATTACTAGTACTTATACAAAAGATCGATTACATTCCGATAAGATACAACAGACAAACAACAAAAGGTTTACAAAAGATATAAAACTACAAATTTCTCACTAACAAAACTGGTTACAAAAATTTGGTCTCAATTAGATTAACAAATTAAGATTGATATTAAATGTTGTTGTAGCTGCATCTTTATTCATTAATTTAGTTGTTTTTGACATGTTTGTGCCTCATTAAATAATCTAGCCTGCAGATTTGACATTTTTTTTTTTAAATGAGCAAAAAAGACTTCTCTAAAGCTTTGATTTCCAGCTGCACTCGACATGTTTGTTTACAATGCATCATAAAGGATTTTGCTCTACCAGTTTTTCCCACCCCCACTACACAAAATAAAGAGCTCAAAAGTAAAAATGTATAAAGAAGTTTCAAATCTCCAGTATGAAAGATTAATCGATGATATAACTTCTGATACTTTATTATAGCAAGGCTGTAGGATTTTATCCAGGCCAAAAAAAGCCATCTAGTTTCTTCTGGCTGCTTTAAAAAAAGCTGGTTTCTATTAGAAAAAGCTGGCTTTTTGAAGAAAACTTATTTTCTGGTATTTTTATTTCAATTTAATCAAATTGAAAATTGTATTTTTCATCATTAACATAATTGCTACTGTATTAACAAATTCCATAAAACAAGATTAAAAAACAAACACTGAATATTTTACTAATTTTAGGAATAAAAATTAATAACTTTTAAGCACTTTTTAAAAGTTGGACATGAAAAATTAAGTTACATGAATAATTATGTTTATTTTTTGGAAATTTCCCAGCAGAAATATTGGAATTGCAACAGATTTGGCAAGGAGGGGAGGGGGAGAACTATAAACAAATCTTCTTATCATTCAGTACCAAAAAATAAGTTTTAGTAAAATATATCATTTTTTGTTTGAAAAATTTATTCATACCAGATCAATATTACAGATAAAATTCATATAGAATTCAAAAGTTTAAAATAACACTTTATGCCAAGTAAAAAATATTTTTAAGACAGAACTAAAAGAATGCATTGAAAAACTTAGGTATAAAATTCATTAGGATATTCAGGACAAAATTCAAAGTTTTTATAATTTTAGGTCAGTTTTTAAAAAAGTAGGACAACTTCTACCCCTGCAACTATCAATCATGTGGAGAAAGGCTTACATTTTTATTTGAAGTTTGACAAAGTTTATTATTCTAGCACTACAGGACTAGGAAGTTCCAACTTAATTTCATCAGATGCAGAAAAAAAAATGTTTTACAGATTGGTGGTACCAATATTTTAAAACCAATATTTATTTCCAATATTTTTGGTTTTAATTAGTATCTTTGGCAATTCAAGTCTTAAAAAGAAAAAACTTAGCTAATAACACTGTGGTTCAAGTCCCCTTTCAGAAAAAAAAAATACCAAAATGAGTTTAACCGTTTAGGAGCTATGATGCCACAGACACATGTACACGCATCAAACTATAATTCTCTTCCTTTTTGAGTCAGAGGTAAAAAAATAAGTGAGAGCAAAATCAAGTTATTATTTTTATTTATTTTTTTTACTGTTGATTTGTAAGTTGATAACTACTGAGAAAAGAACACAAAAAAAAAAGATTTTTCTTTCACTTGGGGGGGGGGACTTTTTTCAATATGCAACATACTCACAATTAACAGATTTTTAAAAAATATACTCAACATAATGTTGATATAAAAATCAAATCTTATTTTTCTTATGATTAGATAAATGAAGCTTAAGAGAAACAAATTGTGTAGCATTATAACTGCAAAAATTGCACCTGTAAGGTCGCTCGCCAGAATGAGTTCTCATGTGAGTTATTAGGTTTGACTTTTGATTGGACTGGTAATTGCACAGGTTACACTTGAAAGGTTTCTCTCCAGTATGTATCCTAAGATGCCGGATAAGGACATGTTTGTACTTGAATGTTCTCTCACAAGTTGAGCATTTGTAGACTCTGAATGGACTTGGAAAAGCAAAAGACTCCCTCCTACTGCAAGAAGATTTACTGATGATTGTGCCATTCAGTGAATCAGTGTTGGAGAAGCCTATGCAAAGGAAAAAAAAGTTTATGAAAATAGAAATTAAGGAAATAAACAGTTAAAATAACAGAACATATATATAATCAATAACAAGTATGCATCAAAACATGTTAATAAAACATCACCAAACAATAAAGTTTACTTGAATACTCCTCAAAGTTGCATAATCAAAATAATAATAATAATAATAATAACAAATAAATAAATAAACAGATTAGCAAACAATAATAATAAATTTTATGTCTCATCAAATAACAATAAAATGAACTCTAAACAATAATGAACAGTTCAAATACATCACTATTGTAAAGGACTAGTTATGCTTTTCCTTTTCTTATATAATTATTACTTATTTATTCCTCCACAAATGCATATTTTTTATTTAAATGATTTAAAAATTATCATCGGAATCTTTTTTTCCCTAAATTAGTATGTCCGTATATTCTGAAACTGAATGAAAGAATGAAGATGCTCTTTTCACAGCAAAACATTTAAGGGTTATTTCCATTTTATACAATAACAATAAATGGCATGTTTAATTAGTAGAATGTTTTATTTATTTTTCCAATGCAATAACAATTACAGTAAACTCCCGATCAATTTTACAGTTTTGTTTTCCTTAATGGTTAATCAACTTTTTTAAACTAATGATTGTGTTATTGTTAGCTAAAAGCTTCTACATATATTTTTCAGATTCAATGCTAGTAGATGAAATGTAGCAATGTTTTTAGCTATAATTTGAATCAACGTGTGAGCATTATTCATATTTTTTAGTTATTGTATACACTAGTATCATTTTTACCTATTATTCGGATTATCCGCTATTTTTGCTTATCCGCGGCTACCGTGCCACACTATTCAGCGATAATCGGGATCTTACTGCAGTTAAAAGTTCGAACTAACTTTTTACCAGTTACTTCAAAATCAATACTGATAGTGTTTCAAATTCTTAATGAAAGAAATAATTTTTTTGAAATTAACTTATTCTTCTAGGTATCTTCCATACTGCTGGCAGGGTTGGCAAGGTTTTGGACACCCTGGATACCCAGGGTTGGCAAGATTTTGGACAAGATGGTAAAAACCCTGGTTTTTACCATCTTGTCCCAAACCCTTGTGTCCAAAACTGTTTTTAGAAAAATTGTACTGTGTCAGAAAGCATGGAAAACAGAATAAAATGTATCAAAGTTATGTTTTATATTGAACATTTATTCAATGAGAACATTCATGCAGCTGATTTTAATCTAGTTACATAGAAGTTGAATTCTTGATTAAAATTTCAATTTGTATGCATAAGTTTATTTAGTTATTATTGTTGTTATTATTATTTGATAATATAAACCAAATTTCCCTACGTTAATGCATGTGTGCAAATGGAAGCAGGGTTGGCAAGGTTTCCACCATCCTTTTCAAAACTCTTGTGCCCAACACTGTCCAAAACTACTTTTTGAGTTGAAACTATATTTTGTGAGAAGATATCAAAAACAGAACAAAATGCGTCAAAATTATTTGACTATTTAATATATTTATTCAATGTGAACATTTAGTATAAATATATATGTAACTTATTTATGCAGCTGTTTTTAATCTAGTTATGTAGAAATTGAATTCTTCATTAAAAACTTTTAATTTGTATGCAAGATTGTTTTTTTCCCCATGAACCAAATTTTTCGACATTTATGCATGTGTGCAAAAGAAAGCATTCAAAGTATAGTGCAATAATTAATGTAAATGCAATTAATTACAATATTTTATAGTTACAGAATATATTATGCTAAAAAATATGAGCTAAAAAAAGAATAGCACACGTTTTATAACATAAGTATTTAATCATCCATTTCTTGTTCTTTATCTATGATTTGAAAAATAAATTTTCGTTAACACATCAGGTAAAACTTATTTGCAAAAAAAAAAAAAAAAAAAATTAAAAATTAAGTTTTTTTTTTTTTTTTGCTGCACATAAATATTGCACATTTAATAACATTTCTTTGATATATAAATGGAACTTGGTAATGTTGTGAGTTTCCTTTCATAACTCTACCAACTGTTACATAAAGAAGTTTTTATGTAATAGTAATTAAAAGTTTTTTCAAGTAAAATATTTTTAAATGAACATTTTGGAGAAAAATATTATCAAATACTCATTAATTAAACCTCATTAATATCTATTTATGCATTACAAATATTGCAGTAAATACGAATTGATTAGATTACACCGCGTTAGCTTTAGCTTAGTTTTGGACAGTTTAAGACAGTTTTGGATGGTAAAAACCACCTGTCCTGACCTAAACTAGTTTTGGACAGTCCAAAACGCAACCCTGACTGCTGGACATATATATCAAGTGAACATATACACCATTTTCAAATTATTCAATGGGTATAAGAAACCTTTCATGACTTAAGTATATCTACCTAAATTATTTCGCTCTTTCATAAAATAAACTGACAAACTCACACCAAACTTGATAGCCAATATTTCAATAATACTTCATTGAAATATTGGCTTCATTAATCCTATTAAATAAAGTTTTTTTTTCCTTGAAGAAAGATAAGTTTTGAATGAAACTGCATTTCAGCACAAACTGAAATCAAGGATGACTTTATTTTGAATTACAAAAAATATTACAATGACTATATATACAATATTTTCTGTTTACAAAAGAAACCAGATAAAGTACTACTCATTGCTATCCAAATCAGCTTATTGCAAAGTAGATTACATTTAAATATACATGCAAAAAAACATTTCTTGAAACATTACTGCAATTACTCTTTAATAGGACAAGGAAAAGGTGACATAACTAAGGTAATGTTTCAGAAACTCTTGTTCATTACTTTGAAACACTTAAAAGGCAATGGACATGAAGTAAACACCCATCAGCATTAACATGCTCAGAAAATAATTTCAATTGCGCACAAACATCAAAATAAGATATCTTACTAAGCATAAGTAATTAGATTTTTTCTTTCCTTTTTTTTTTTTTTTTTTTTTTTGTAAAAAACAAAAACAAAACAAAGTATAAGCACTAACATCTATACTGATGCTAAAAATATGGAGAAACAAAACATGAAATGTATTAAAATTTTTAAAGAAGGAAATACAACAAAAAAAGTTTGTACACATAATCATCTTTAAGACCTTTTATAGGAATCTAAGAACAGATTACCTGACAACTGCATGTACATACATAGTATGTACAAGATGTAACTTTCTTGTGTAACCATAACAAGAAAGTTATAGTTACAGATATCAGATTATATTAACCTACTGCTTTAAAGGAAATCAAATACAGTAGAGTCCCACTACTCCAAGTCTCGTTAAACTAGGTTCTGTTTAGTCCGAGTTAACGTAAATAATGTAATTTTTTCCCCACTCGCAAGTGCTTAATATGTGTCAGTGACCAGTTGAGCCGGTGAGCTTTTTTTCTCAAAATGGTAGCTGTACTTCTCAAATTGCCATTCAAGTTTTGGTTCATTTTACTTTGGAAGGATGTCATTAAACAACTCAACATTTAAATCTGCGGCTTTTTTTTTTTTTTTTTGCTAATTTTTCGTAGCATATAAATAAAACTGATATTTTCCCTATAATTTCATTATCTAGTTCACATAATTTTAGTTATCAGTAATCTGCGCTGCTGTAGGCCTAGATCAACTCAGATTGTCGAGTCTCAATTGTATTTAGTTACGAAAAGGAACACAATCAAAAACTTCTAATTGAAAATAAAAATACATACTAATTTTACCTATAATTATTTATAAAACAAACTGACAAAATTTTTAGTAAACATATGCTAAAAACATTATGAAATAATTAAGTTAAGAGTGTGGTGTTACAACAGTGTGTCAAGCATGTTAAGTCAATTTTAAAAGATATACATAGTTCAAATGATATTGAGAAATATAGTTAAATCAACCTGTTAGGTATCAAATAGATGGAATTCAATAATAATTTACAGTGTAAAAAGCAAAAATACGTAAGCATCAAACAAAAACTACATTTATGCATTTTCTACCAGAAAAACTAAAACATACACTGTGAGGTCATAATTAAAGTTTACTCTGTTCAAACTGACCCAGAGATTGGTTTAATACAGTGCTGCCCACATAGGAAGTGTTCATGGAACAGACCGGGCCACTTTAATTTTTAGAGGGGGGGGGGATATGCAAGAGGTTTTTTTTTTCTTACATATCCTTTTGTAAGATATATCTTATATCCCTCATTATACTTGGAGGGGGTGTAGCAATTGAGAGGGGAGCACCATTGCTCTTGGGGGCTTGGGCACCCTTGTTTCAATAGGGAACTTGGTACATATGTTATATAGACTAAGGGAAAACGAAATTGGGGATTAAATTTTACAGAGAAGGTAAGAAAGTGGGTATGAAAAACAAATCACAAACTGAATACTGTATTTGATCACATCATTTGCTCAATGTGCATTTCATTTGTGTTAATCACATGTTCAAAGCATGACCATCAATTTAGAGCCCCAGAATCTATAAAGAAACCATCTTTTCCAAAGCTTGCCTTGACACAGGCTCTTTTCCTAAGCATTTTTATAAGCTCGTCATATTGGTAGTGCAGTTGATAAACTAGTGCCAATTCAGATAAAACAACTGAATCAGTGAAGCTCAATCTTCCTTCTGGAAAGGAACCCTAACCATTTATATGGAACTGACTCTTGTTTATTCAAAGTGCTCTATATTTGTATTCTCTTTTCTTACATATTCTTATTTGCATGATAAGTGCAAAATATTGGCTGAATGCACATTGAGTAAATGAGATTAAATAGTGATTCTTCTCAAGCTAGTGCATTTTGTTTTCTTGCTCAACTGAGGTAAAAATTTGAACTACTATTTTTTAATTGCAGATTTTTTCCCTCCATAGTCCATAAAATGCTTATGTTGCAGGGAAATGATAAAAATCTAGATTTGTTCAAATCCCTAAGGTGGATGATCAACTCACGGAAGATGCTAACATTATAATTCTGTGGAATGATATTCCTTTAAAAAAAATTAGTAACTGGATCAAATCAACTATTTGTTTTAGTAAAAAGATGAAATAATATGGTCGCAGTAAGATAAAATATATAAAGTATCTGCGCACATAACTCAAAACTATCTGCAGGAATTAAAATCAACATACAGTGGGTAAGTAATATTTTTAGCAAGAAAATGCCTTTTGCTTTCAATCATGTATCTGGGAAAGTAGTAATGAACATTTTTTATTAACTTAATTTCCTATTTTGAAGACAATCAGTGTTTATATGGATATCATTAACAATTTTCATTCAATGCACATATCTACAGCAAATGTACCTGCGCAGCACCAAATGTATGCGGGCATGGCGTGCATCTATATTCTCTAGCAATGCACATGATTTAGATAATGCTAAACGTGTTTGTTTACTACAATATGCACTGTTAAATGTGGAGTAGAGATTATACAGTACTCATTTAAAAACAAATTACTTATTTGAGACTCATTGACAAAAGAATAAGGCATTTCAAAAAATACTTTTAGAAACAAAAATGAATTTTTTTAGCGAAATTTTAAACATTTTCAGAGAATAATTAAATTAGATAATGATGTTCACATTCTTTTTTATTGAAACACATTGTTCATTTGCGGTATCTGGAGAAAGTATGTTTCCTTTCACACGTACATCTTTTCATTTTAAATTGTGGTTTGAACTGTTACAGGGGAGTGTGCTAACAAGTGAAGCACTGAGATGTGCAAGTCCTGATTTCTTTTATTCATCTTTTCACTAAAACATCCAAAAGAAATGATCAAATTATTTACTTCCTTAAGAATCTTTACTTTACTCTTTAAAACTACTCTCTTTAGAATTACTTTAATTAGAAATCGCCACACAGAGTGGTAACTTTAACATCTTCAACGAACTGATCCTCTACCCTTGGGATTTTTTTAAAAAAAAATTTATGATCTTTCTGTGATATATATGTATATATATACATACAGGGTGTTTCGTTTTAACCTGCAAGACCTCTATTTTCACAACCATTAGTCCTAGATGTATACTTCCAATTGCAAAAATATTCAAAATCAAATGCAGAGTTAAGATATTGAAAGTTTGAATGAAAAATAAAAATGAGTTAAAAAATACGAAACTTAACTCTTTATGCGGGCCTTAGGTCCCCTAACTTATATTTAGGGAAATAATCTTCATTGAAAACTTACTAACACAAAAAACTTGACATTTGTGCGACCAAAACGCGATTTGGACGCAAAGGAGATATTCCAATTCAAAGTTTTCAGGGACCATATAGAAGATGAGATTGGAATTTATCGCTCTTTCAGAAGAATGACAGGTCATCAAAGTAAGAAAAACAAGGTATTTATATTTTTTATTGCTATTCAATACTAAATACAAATGTTATGCCATGATACAATACGCACGCCATGATACGAAAGCACACTACAAAACCTCGAACAATTTTTACAAAACCACACTCTATGCACACATATAATTTTAAACACTTGTTAACAGCTATATTTTCCCCCAAGAGATGTTATTGACGGCAAGTAATAAGTGGTGTAAGTCACAAAACGCTGTGTTTCATATCTCCGTGAATATTGGTGTTGAATATTGGTGGTGGTCGTACGAATTTCAAATTTTTTGTGTTGGAACTATTTCTCAATAGAGATTATTTCCCTAAATATAAGTTAGGGGACCTGTGGCCCGTATAAAAAGTTAAATTTTGTCTTTTTGAACTCGCTTTTATTTTCACTTCAAACTTTCAATATCTTAACTCTGCATCTGATTTTGAACATTTTTGCAATTTAAAGTATACATCTAGAACTAATGGTGACGAAAATAAAGGTCTTGCAGGTTAAAACGGAACACCCTGTATATACATATACAAATCATGTTTCAATGCAATGCATTACATTATTTTAGAACAAACTCTATGCAAGTCTAAACAAGGTAAGTTTAATCATGACCATCACATGTAAACACTAAAACAATGAACATTCATACCTTATGAAATACAGTGGAACCCAGATTTTACATTGTCCATTTCACATATTATCTCACATTGGATGTCAATTTTCTACTGTTTTGTAAAAATTGCAATACCAGTAATGTTAAAATATTGGATTTTATGTTATCCTTTTTCAGAAAATTTACCAAATACATTATTCCTAAAACAGCCCAAAATCATATCTCCTTCACAAGTGTCTAAGATAAAAATAATTTTTGGGTCTTTTTTTGAGCAATCACGCTTGCTTATTGCTTTGTTTTGATGTGCTATAATTTTATTTTCCCGCCAGCACCCTCTGCAGTATCACCATTGACCGGCTCCTCACGATGCTGCTCCTCTAGCGAAAGCCATCTCCAGGTTGCGTCAATATCCTACACTTACATGCATACATACATGCACGTACACACACACAACTACCCACACACTCATGCCTGCACACAGACACAAACACATATGCTAACACACACACATACACATAACTACCCACACACTCATACCAGCACACAGATACAAACACACATGCCTACGCACATATACATACCCCCTACATACAACCTCCCCCCCTACCCACACACGCCTACATACACACACTTGTGATTGCGAAAAACATAATTTGAATTCAAGAGGTCAAAATTCAAACTAATTTTTCTTTCTTTCTTTTTTTGTTTCTTCTATTTGAAGCAGTTCTGGATTTATTTCTGTCAAATTTTATCATCTTTATTGTCAAAGCATAAAAACTGCAAAACAATTCTTATTTGTGAATGCAAACCAAGTAGCAAAACTCACAAAAAATTGCTAGTACCGAACATGCAACATAAATAAAATTGCATATAAATAAATAAAAAAAATAAGGAAAAATTACAAAATTCTTCCATCAGTCCATTGAGGAAGTGTCAATTTTTGAAGATTAGATTTTGAACTCTGCAGCTGATTTTAGGTTTTCTCGCTTGATGCATTTTTTATCACTAGTCTGACGAGATACATGAATTCAAGGTTCCACTGTATATAGACAATGATAAAAATTCAAATGAAAATTTGATGAGAATCACCAAAAGAATGTTTCACCTTTAATGCTTAAGTGATTGACAATTTGGGAAATCAATTTCATATTTATCACTCATACTTATCAACATGAATCTTTTGATGTTTTATCAAGTTTGATTTTTGATTACATCGATAATCGCACAAGTTACACCAAAATGGTTTTTCACCAGTGTGAATTTTTTCGTGCCTGAGCAGAACATGTTTGTAGTGGAATACTTTTCCACATGTCTCACAACCATAAACTCGAGATGCATCTAGACTTGTCGAAAGTTCTTTGATGATGTGATGAGAACTACTTTTCTTATGCGTAACTGATAGAGAATAAACATTAAGGCCTAAAAAGTAAATAATGAGATGCATATTAGCATTCAAAAAATTTAAAAAAAATTAAACTAACAATATTAACAAACATGTCAAAATGCAATTCATTTGTACAAACCATGAAGCAGTTTTAAAGGTTTTTTTTTTTTTTTTTTTGCAAAGATTGGCTCTACATGAAATTTAATGAGTAAATTAAAAAAAAAAAAAAAAAAAAAACTGAGTAAAACTACACACACACATATATAAAGGATTCTGTCCAGGTTTTTTACAAGGCCTTATTTTGGTGACTTAATGTGGAAAATGAAATCTTTTTGTAAAATTTCATAATGTAAACCAAAAATAATGTACCAATATATGTTAGATTTATTTGCACACTGCTTTATCAATAAATGAGTTGGTAAAAGGTCTAATTTGGTCGATCAGAATGTTGTGAAAAGTCCCTTTTCACTAGCTGGAGTTTTGTGAAGAATTCATAAACGGAACCAAATCTCCTCTGCACAGACCCTTGCTGTATATACAGTCAATTTGCAATAACTCGAATCTAAAGGGACTGACAAAAAATGACTTATTGGATTCGCTAGTTTCGGTTTTCAACATTTCAATATTAAAAACCATAGAATATTTTAATTAATATGTACATATAACAGACAACATTATAGAACTTTTAAAGTTTTTTAACACAATATGCACATTTAATCAAAAATACTGAGGATGAAAACAAAATCAAAAGCAATCTTACTTTTTATTCTTAATTCATATTTTCTTAAAATAATCCGTTACTTTGCGTTGTGATAAACATCTTGGCGATTCTAGAAACAGCAAATCTTCAAGTTTTTGCACGTGCTCAAACGCAGCGGGATCTATTCCCTCTCGACTCTCAATGTATCTCTGGAGAACCACAAGAGAAGAACGAGCTTCTGATATGCTAGGGACCGGCATTTCTGATATTTCTTCTTCATTAGCACTCTCATTACTCCCATCGTTTTCCTTATTTTGCAGAAATTCGTAGCCTGTAATGTCGCAACTAACCACGATGTTTTCATCAAAGTTAGTAAAATTGGAGTGATCACTCTCTTCTTCAACTTCTTCAAAGGTCATTATTTGTTTGTCTCCTTCCATGAGCACTGAATCACTGTGTGCATCTTTGAAGAAGCCACACTTTAAGAAACAGTTTTTTATTGTATCTTCAGAAATGTCATTGTTCCAAGCACTAGAGAGCAATCTCATAGCTTCTAGCACATCAATCGTGAAAGTGCTTGAATTGTTTTCAATTTCATTTATCGTTTTCTTCACAAATCGCTCTTTATATGCCTGCTTTAAACATTTTATGATACCTTGATTCATCGGTTGCAATTTTGCTGACGTGTTTGGTGGTAGAAACTGCAGATTTACCGACTTCAAATTTCGTATGTCACAATGTGCAGGACATTTATCCACAAAAACCATCACTTTTCGATTTTCGGCACTGAATTTACAATCCAACTTTTGTATGTATTCTTTAAATAAACTTGGCGTCATACATGTCTTTTGATTGAATCTGTAATCTAGAGGATATGATTTCACATTCTTAAAGCAATGTGGATTTTTGTATTTTCCAATAACTAATAAAGGCAGTTTTTCAGTCCCAGATGCATTTGCACCTACTAGAACGGTCAGACGTTCTTTGCTCATTTTTCCTTCGGAACAACTCTCATCTTTAAACATCATTGTCTTGTTTGGAAGACATTCAAAAAATAACCCCATTTCGTCCATGTTAAAAACATCATTTTCATTATATCCTTGCAGTAAATGTGGTAGTGTTTCATTTATCCACTTATAGCAAACTTCTTGGAAAATATCTTTGGCTTCTAAGTTAAGAGCTCTGAAGACGATGTTGTGTCTGGCCTTGAACTTCTCCAGCCATCCAGCACTGGCATGGAAATTTTCTATGTTTAGTGATATAGCAAAATCCATTGCTTTCTCACGTAACAAAGACCCACTTATAGGAACGCCATGGTTTTCATTTTGATACTGCTGGAACCAACTGAACAGAGCTGATTCTACTTCTGGAAAGGTACACATCTTCATACGTTTCAAATTCGGATTCATGGATTCATACCATTTCAGAAGTTTCTCTTTTTCTTTTAATATTGTTGACAGAGTATTTGGAGGTATTCCATATTTCAGTGCAATATCTTTCTTTTTCATTGTTGGATTCCTTTCAACGTCAAATATAAGATTTACTTTACTTTCCAGATCCAAGGTTTTAAGCTTTCGCTTAGACATCTTTAATAGCAAAGAAAACTCTCTCTCTCTTCCAGAAACTTATCAGCAAATGATCAAACTTAAGAATGAAGGGGGAAATGAAGAATGAATTAAGAATGAAGGTGTCTTAATTTAGGTCAGCCTTTGGATAGAGGTACAGTCAATTGGCTTGATAACTTGACAGCTTAATGGCAGATTTGCAATCCAACAACATCAAAGAGTAAACAGAACAGTACAGTATATATATGCATGTGCATAATTGAGACATACATAAGTAAACATCAGAGAATGTCAAATTTCACCAGTGGTTCACTGGACGACATTTACCAGACTTTTAGACTCTTAAAGTAACATATCTATTTAAAAATTGCTTGAACTTTAAGAGACAACTCAATGAAGCTACAACAAAATATTTTATACAATGGTTCAAAATTGCATAGTTGCTTTAGGGGCTTTTCCTGCAGTTGAAAAAATGATACAAGAGCGTTAACAAGTAAACAATTTAATTCCTATTAATATATATAAAAATGTAAAAAAACTAAAAATGCTCACTATTTATGAATTAAAATACTCCCAAAAAAAACATTTTAAGATACAAAATGTAGGCTTTGGACAGTAACTATTGTGTTCTGGTCAATTTCACTTACGATTTCTATATATCTAGTAATAAATTAAATTCAACACCATATATTCTTTCAAAATATAAATAAAAAGTACATTACAAATCTTTTTTTTTAATTGCACATTTCACATCTCAACTTTATCTCACATTTAAAATTATTATGGACTCTGAAAATCAGCACAAATTAAATGTTTTAAGCTCAAATACTGTGAATACACTAATATGAAATATCTTAGTAGATTGAGCAGAAGCAAAAGTGTTCACATCGAAATTCACCACCCACTCAAAGTTTTACAAATCCTTGTGCTGCAGCATGTAGATATTCAGAGTACTTGTGTGTGTGGCAGCACTGTGATTACAATGTAGAGTAGACCTGACAATAGAACCTTTCAACAATATGTATAGATTCATTCTGCTTCAAATAGCTAGCTCTTCTAAAATTCTTTCAACACATTTTGCAGTTATGTATGGTCTTGCCAACTTTAGGAACAAAGGTTTGCTGCAAAAGTGGTTCCTAAATACAATCAAGACTGAAGATATAACTCTGAAACACAAAAGATTAAAGTTTAATTCTAAAAATTAGTAATAAAATGTTCATAAATCTCAGCTCACATTATTTTGCAATATATATATATATATATATATATGAAGTAAGGGGATTAATTTATAAGGTGCTAAATCTTTTTCAGTACAAAATCTATTGCTTTTTCTCCTGTTTTTTGATATAAAAAGCTATTGTTTTTCCAAGTAAAATCTACTGTTTATGTTTCTTTCGATTCCGGCAGGTATGCTAAGTTCCACAAAAATTAATCTTTAATTGACTAGAAAAGAAGAGCTGGGGGGGGGGGTGTAAAGCGAGAAATTTTATTTTTGACCTGAAAAAGACCAGTGGACTTCCTTATTTTTCACTCCACTTCAACATTTTCTCTACGTGTGTGAAGAGTTATCAACATATTTGGTAGAGACATACCGAGTAGCACTTTGGCCGAGTAGCCGAGTGCCGAGTACTCGGCCTTTTACTACTCGGCCGAGTACCGAGTTACCGAGTAACTCGGCCTTTCACTACTCGGCCGAGTTTCCCAGTACTAATTATGTTGAAAGAAGGACCACCGACACACACCGATGAATTTTGAACTTATTGAAATAGTAGTATAGACCTCCTTGTCCATATAATAGTATTTAAACTAAATTCCTGCTGAAATTTAACTACAGAATTTTGCAAAAATAATATTTTTTAAACTAAAAATAAATAAATAAAAAGTATGACTTATCAAGTTGGAATTAAAACAAATTATACAAATTTATTCATTATAGGTCTAGTTCGCTAAACATAAATAATTTTCAAAAGCAAAAAAACAAATGTGCAGGAACACTGCAGACACGTTTTTCTGTGTTACAAGGATCGTCTTTTCAGTGCATAACATGTGAACTAAAGAATGTATAGGCATATGACAAAAAATTCGACTTTTGCCGGTTGCCTTTAAATCAACGAGCTCACATTTTGTGCATTGAAAAAGAAATTCCTCGTAACGCCAAAACACGTGTCTGCAGTGATCCTGCACTGTGCTTCTAACGTTGTTTTATTTCCTTTTATTTTTAAAGCTAAGGTATTTTTATATATCTTATAACTAATTTTAGTTTGTAGCAAAAATTCCATATTTGCACAATTTTTAACAAAAAAGTTTTATTAACTTTCGAGACATTCGAGCCAAGATTTACTCCATTGAAGTGTTTCAAACTTCATTATTCTCAAAATTTAAATTTGAATTGTAAATGGTTGAAGAAAATTATATATGCTTGAGCTTTTTTGTAAATTTTAATACATTTAATTTTTTGCAACTACTCGGCATTGGCCGAGTATCTGATCAAAATTTGGCCGAGTACCGAGTACTCGGCATATTGGCCGAGTAGGCTGAGTACCGAGTAGTTACCGAGTACTCGGTACGTCTCTAATATTTGGTCAATCTCAAGAGGAATAAAATGCTTGAGTGTAATTTCCAAAAAACGTAATTGGATGTTTAACTTGAGTAGGACAGGGTTCATCGATATATATCAGTCAATATATGTCATGATATATATCCAATATTTAGTTTGAAAATATCACGTGATATTTTGATATTTTCGATTTTTATTTTTTCAACTTCGGTGTGTGATTTCAATATAAAAATTACATTAACCATAGTAATATTGTTCATTCTGGTCGCAATGCTTGTTTCAGTTAAGCCCTCCTTTCATTCATTTCAATATTGTTCATTTATTATTAAAAGTAACCAAAAAGTTAGGTACTGTATTTTATGATGTATTAATACATCATTAATGCAACAAAGTAATATAATATTCCTTTTCTATTTTATATTCATAAAATTATAAGCAATGTAATAATTTTAATTCATAAAAAAGTGCCTTGTTTAAATATTAAATTTTGGTTAGAAAAAAAGTCTTATTTATGACTGTTTTCCGGTCAATGCATATTTTTTATTTCTAAATCATACAACTGTGTAAAAGTGGCTAACAGAAGAAAAATGAGTAAAACAAATAATTTTTAATTAACTCCATTAAAATTGATTAAAATGTTAAATGAAACACTAGACATTAATAATGAAAGAAACTGTAATTTTAAGTCTACATATTGTAATAATAATAAAAGAAAATAAAGCGTGATTTGGGGATTAATTTAATATTTTGAAGACTTTAGTTTGCGTCGATTGAAAACATTGGATATATATCAAAATATAGGATATTTTCGAAAATATTATATTTTCAAACCACCCCCCCCCCCCCAAACACACACTTTTTTTTTTGTACAGCCCAGCACACCTGTCAGGGTTCATACTCTATTTGGATGAAAAAATTCCATGACTTTTTCATGAATTCATGAAAATTTTCATGACCTTATTACATGAAGAGAATAGTATTATTCAATATCAAACTTGCCTTTTTTTTTTGGAAATGAGCATTAGCAAAACTTGCTATGTGAATGCCACTTCCTCATTGAAAAAATATCAGTGTACACCTAAAAAACTGAATAATTCTTACCTGTTTTCATCACATCAGTTTAACTTAAGTAAAACTACAGTGAATGATGCTTAAATGTCGATTATTTTTTTATAAACAGGCAGAGTGATAATGATTGGGGAAAAGTTGAATGAAACACTACAAAGTTTCAATAAATTTGCTTCAAAAGTTGCTTTTAGTGTCAACTTGACAATTTTTTGGTTCTTTAAAATAAAGCCACATTCTTTAATAAATTCATGTTTCTAAACCAGATATTTATTTTAAAAAATAAAAACATTTTATAATAAATAAATCTTTTGATTTAAATGTACTTGTTTACTTATTTGTACATTTTCAAGTGTATATAAATTAATAGGTTCAGAAATTCCAGAACATGTTTGAATAATGACACTGAATGTACCAGTGGGTTTCATAAATTAGTTTTGCGGGCTGTATATTGGGCACTACTGTTTTTGAGCATTAGAATTCCCCTATTTCTGTATTTTATCGCCTGACTAAAGATTATCCAAAACCTTCAACAAATTGGGATAAACTCTGATAAATTTTAAAATAAAGATTTAGGAGTGATGGAAACGAACTTGGACGCAATGTTTTTTGAGATCGTTCAATTTAAATAGCTTTCATGGTGCAATACTAAATCCCTCAAGATTTCTAATGCTCTTTTTAGCTACTGTTACTTTTTCCCAGAACATTTTTCCATGACTGAAAATAAATTTCCATGACTTAGACTGAAAAATTTAATTTTCCATGGCTTTTCCAGGTCTGAAATTTGCTTATTTTTTTTCCATGACTTTCCAGGATTTCCATGACCCGTATGAACCCTGACCTGTTCTTTTGATAAAATATCAGGGGTTTTCAGGGTTTTGATAAAAAAAATCCAGGCTGTTTTTTTTTTTTTGGTTTTATTTAAAAACCATTTAATCTCAATCTCTATTTAAAGATTGTACCAAACTGCTTTGTTACTTACTTTTCATAGAGCTATAAATAATTTTAAATCATACATCTATTATTACTCAAATAAATTGAAAAAAAAGTGTCAAAATAAAAGAAAAAAGATATATATTAATTTTTAAATAGTTGTATATTCATATGAAATATGGTAGAGTCTCGAAAATCTGAGTCTCAAAAGTTCGAGGTTCCACTTCATTCGATGTGATTATTTAATGTGTTCAGTTATTTTTCAGTTCCAAAAAAAAAAAAGATTTTCATTAAAATCTGAAAATTGCAATATCTTGCTACTGTTAACTACATACAAGCAAATAACAAAAATGCATGGAGAGGTTGGTGTCGACAACACTTCCTAAGTGGCACGAAATAGTCAAAACATGGATTAAAAGATACCTTGAAGGTAATCACTGTACATTAACTTGCCACAAAGAACATGCAGACATGACTTTTAGAATACCAGATTGGCGTTGAAAAAGGAGGTTCACATAAGTCACGAAATTTAAACCTTCTACAACTAACTTTTTTTGTGTTATGCGAGATACATATCTAATCTGGAAAGCACAAAGATACATATACTGTCCGACCATCATAAGAAAAGCCACCGCTGAAATGTCTGCGCCTGTCTAGGGCTATAGCAACGAGGTGCATCTCATTTTTCCAAGGAAAGCTTAATGTTGGAAAAACCCGTACGACTGCAAAAAGGGGAGCAGACGAGTGGGAAAATGGCGTCAAAAAGCCTTTTTGCTAACTCTTGCAGAAAATGAACGAAGTCCATTTCTATGGCAGTCGATGGGCTCAGACTTGACGGCGGGAGCATTTTTTGTGAAAACCACAGTACAGAGAAACCTCTCTGAGCGGCCACCCCGCCATTCCATTAAAACTTGGCCGCTCAGAGGGGTTGGTTCCTTTTAAGGGTTTTGATCATTAAATTCAAACTGTACTACTAATGATACAGTTCAACACTTTAAAGTTGTTTTTAATAAAATGAAGAAAAGAAAATGCTTTATTTCATGATTTCTAATTTTTAGGAAAAACTGATTGAATGTGTTTGCTTACTAGCTTTATTGAAGTCATTTTTTTTTTCACTTTGTTTTTAACTTGTAAAAACGAATTCCAAATGGAGTCATCAGCTATGACTTGAGCTAACTCGTTTTGCCATCGTCACAGTAGTCGAAACTCTAGACTAGAAGGAAAATGGCCAAGACCTTTTACTTCAAAAAAGGATCTGTTCTCAAAGATTTCTAAAACAGTTCAATAAGGGAAACAATAGTTTACACCTACGCCAGCCTTATCTCAAAAAGTCACATTTTTGCATGGCAACATAAAATATTTCAAGCATCTATTAATTAGCTTTAAGATATAATAATAGTGCAATTTGAGTAAAGCTTGGAATGGTTTTGGAATTTGTGAAAGGGATTAAAATAATGAGATTTAAAAAAAATATATTTACATCCAACTAAAGTTGGATATGAAGTTACTTGAACATATGAAACGTTTAACTATGGATTTAGCGCTCTGGAACTAGTGCCCCTTGTGCCCATTAGAGATGAGACAGGCTCCGCCTGGGCCCGGCAGAATGAGCTCAAAGCGGGCTCGAGCTCTAGAATCAAAGATAGGTTTCGGGCTCGGTCGGGCTTGAACTCAAGCTAAGACATTCAATCTTCCAAATATCAATGTGAATATCTATGTGTTCAATCATTGTAAAAATTTAACCAAAAATAAAATAAACAAATTAACGCTTAGATTTTAATTTTTTTTTTTTTTTGTTTGTTGACTATTGGAATATGTCACACAGTAATGCATTTGAAGTAGAGCATTTTGAGAAAATTTAGAAACTTCTGTTAATGAAGAATATTCAACATAACATTTTTCATTAACAGAGAGAACAAAAAAAAAAAAAGAACCAATCGTAGTTGCAATACAAGTACCCATATTTAGTTGTTGAAAAACAACAGCTGATACTAGCATTTCATTAAATAAAGTCAGACTGTAGAGGGATTTTGATACAAGAAAATTTAATTCGGGCTCTGGCAGGCTCGGATTTTGGTTCGAGAAAATATCACCTGGGCTCGGCTACAAGTTTTTGGGCTCGGGCAGACTTGGGCTCTCAAAAATGAGCGCGAACTCATCTCTAGTACCCATGACCGTATCTCGCCTTGGAAACATGTCTACCAAAGTACAAAGCTCTGATTTCTCTTAGTCTCTAACAAAGAGACAACGGCGCTTAGAGCGAATACTTTCGCACCAAATGCCTCCCCCTCCCCCCCATACACACTTATACAAAACTGAAGCTAGTTATTATCAACAGTTAAGATATTTTCATATCTTAATTATAGATAACCAATTTTAATCATTACATAACTAAACATGCTACCTTTGTGTATCATAAAAGACAGGACAATCTAATGTCACATTAGCTTTAATTCTTGTCTTTATATGTTGGCATTTTTGAAAACTAGTTAAGAAAAATACTTAATGAAAATGAAAAAATAAAAGAACTGAATTGAAGCTCAGCTTACGGCACCCCCCCCCTCCCCATATCTTGGCACCCTCTCGTCCCCCACTTCGGAATGCCCTCTGTTCCCTTATGTTAAACATGACTTTGCTTTGACAGATGACAGGAAGAAGATATCGCGACCAGCCGTCAAACTACACACCCCAGTCCCGTGCATTTTACAACTATTTTCGCCTGATGTCACGATGGGGCGGCGAAGGGCCGAAATGCCTAACTACCTATCTTCCACCTGTTTTTTTTTCTTCGGCACTGGCCACAGCTGACAGCAAAAATAAAGCTGAAAGAACACTTTCTTGCTATTATTAAATGGTCTTGCACTAAATGGTCTCCTATGGAGAGGGGAGGGGGAGGGCACTGTTTTAAGTCTTTTTTTTTTTAGTTAAAATTTTAATTTGTCTTTACTTTTATTTGTTTATGCTTTATTTCTTTATTTTCTGATTTAGCAAGGTGAGGCTAAATTTGGCCCCCCTTGAACGTGGCGCACGCAAGCGGCGCACCCTTGCACGTCCGCTTATGGCGAGCCTGTTTGCTTTGAAAGCATTTACAGAGGTTTAGTTTCCCCCTCCATGTGCAGGTTTTCTTTTCTAAAAAAAATATTAAATAAAGAAAATAAAACAATGATTTGAACAAAAAAGAAAAAAACATGGTCTCCACGGTTTATTCCTTTTAAAATGACTATACTCCTTTTGTTGCAAGAGCACCTTTTTTTTTGTTCATATGTATTACAAAATAAAATTTATATGATAGAACTGCTTTTTATTCATTTTGAAAGGAGCATTTTTGTTCTGACGTGAAAATGAACAATCTTCAACACAATGCCATTTTGAAAACGTGGCGCCATTTTGGAAAATGCATTGCTTAAAAAGTAGTGCAAAACTTAAAAATAACCTTTTTTAAAGGATAAATAAAGTAGTTGAACGAGTTAATGATCATCACAAATGTATATTTTACTAAATCAAGTAAGAGTTTTGTCGGTGTTTACGTTTGCGAACTTTGTAAAGCTCAGTTTTTGAAATTACGATCTGCGTAACGGATTTGCGGCCGTGATTGTGTGCCGTGATTAGTGTAACCTTATTACATTCAGAACATAATGAATTTTCAAGCGATAAATTATACGGGTTTTCCGAACTTAAGGTGAAAAAGCCTTTCTTTTGAAAAAAAAGGCGCCCACATGGAATTATTACTACTAGCAAATTATGACATTTTCTCATTAATTAATTTCTCACTCTTCATTAATATTAACTCTTATTTACTTACTAGTGGTCTGTCATGGTATAACGGGTGAAAATTTTCTTCTACATTTGAAAGCAGTATTTTTGAACTGTTTGGTGATATTTTGGTAGTTGATATGGCAGAATGAATAAAAAATTCTTCTTTACGAAAGTTTTTTTTTTTTGAATTAACAAGTCATTATTTTTTAATAATTATTTTAAAAACTAGAAAATCGCCCGTCAAGGTATGACGGGTGAAAATTGCTTCTACATTTGAACGAAGTCATTGCCTGTTGGGTGATATTTTGATAGTTGAAATTGTAACCCTAACTCCAGTGGATTAATCCTTAACTCCAGTAGATAGTGGCGATTGTTAACCATTTTTACATTTACTCATTCCCTCTAAAATGAGTCTTACCAGTAAAAGTTGAGTTACCGGATCGGGTTCAGCCTTGTCATAATAAAGCATTTCCCTGCATGTTAAACTCTACCAAAACACATTATTAAATTATCATGTTGTGGTGCGAGTTTCATTGTTAAAACATGCAGGTTACTTTATCATCGGCTATTATTTATATGAGGCTTTTTTTTTCTGTACTCTAAAATTAATAGTACTAAAAACAATTATTTCGGCTAATTTTTCAAAAAATCTCGATTATAACCCCCTCTTCTGAAATTAACAAGTTTTCTTTAGAAAATAGGGGGAGGGGTGCGAGTACAGCTAGTAAAGAACATAAAAAATAAACCTTCCTTTAAGTTTGAAACAATTTAAGATATTACTCAGAAAGGGTTTGTCAATGACCAAATCAACGAAAATGCTTCTAGTCTTCTGAATTCGCTGGAAAAACAGCAGCAATTCCTGTCACCCAAATGTACATACCCGCAGAATATTTTAGTTTAAGGATATAGGAGTGGCCGCCACTTATATGAATTACGTTTATTCTAAACAGTTTCGATTCCATAAAGCGGCTGATTCAATAAAGCTGCATTTTTTTTTTTGATGATTTGATTCAATAAAAGGGTTGATTCAATTAACCACAGATTCAATTAACTGGCGTCTACTGTGCCTGGAAACTGCTCGACATTTCTTTTGTATTGATACTAAGGCCCAAAGTAAGTTAAAAATATTAAGTATCTGCACACATTGCTTATTACTATCTGCAGGAATGAAAATCAACATGCAATAGGTACACAAAATGTTTAGTAAATAAATGCCTTTTGCTTTCAATCATGTATTTGTAACAGAAATAACACACATATTTGCAGCAAATGTATCTGCACACGGCGTGTGTCTATATTATCTATAGTCCAGTCAATGAGTGCTCAAAACAGGGGTGTAGTGTGCATGGAATATGCGATAATTTTTGACTTCAGAATATTGCTGGGGGTAGTTAGTAAGTAAACATACTAAACGTCCCTGTCCCTGGGGGGTGAGCTAAAGGTGAGAGGGAGGGGAAAGAAAATTTTTGGTTTTCGATAAAATGTCGGAAACAGTGGAAAAATTCATTTAAAATAAAAATTCAAGCTAAATAAACTTTCTATGCAACTGTTTTTACGCATATTTGTCAAATTTCCAATAATTTTCCCCGAGTACATGTTAAGAGAAATCGATGATTCTCGGAAAAAGTATCTTTTTTTGTCAAACATTTGCTCCTAGTGCCTCCCAAGATCAGTATTCATAAAATTTGTCACCAACCAAGTTGTAGAGCTTTAAATTTTCTTCATTTTGATATGCTATTTTGTTACATTTTATTCAACCAATCAAAAGTTACAGAATTTCAAACAGGCACTTTCATGGCAAAAAATGGAGCACTTGTCATTCAGAAATTTCAAATTGACCCGAAAGGATTGAGCACTTCCTCTTTTTTCAATGATTTCGATAATCCTGATGGACAATAAAGTATTTGTGGATTACTACAACAGAAATGATGTTTAAGGGGGGGGGGGGTCGTAAAATTGTTACTTTGCGACAAGGGGGAAGGAAAGAGTAAGAAGTGTGACATTAAGCATTTTTTAATACGAATATGTTTATAAAAATTAGTTTATGAAAAGTACTTTGTGACAAATGGGGAGGGGGTCAAAAATGTTGAAAAAAAGTGTAACATTATTTATGGACAGCCCCTTACCAAGAAATCGGATGAAGATTTGCAGAACTACGTATGTGCAAGTATGAATTAGCTCCATAACCATGGCATTATTTAATGAAAGTGAAATGAGGAAGTGTAGAAAGCCAACATTTCCTCAGTAAGAAATTTCTTAAAAGTAATTTAATAAGTAAGCATACTGAAAGTCTCCAACCCTGTAAGTGGGTGGGAGGGGCGTTAAAGGTGGGAAAAGGGAGCCAAATTCTATGGTGGTTTTCATTTATATCTTGGAAACAGCAGAAAAAATGTGTTCTGAATCAAAGTGAAAGTTGACTAAATTTATTGTGAAATTGTTTTTATACAAATCACATTTCCAGCGGTTTTTTAGGTATGCGTTCCTAAAAATCAATATTTTTCGAAAAAAATTATCTTGTTCCTTTTGTTTTGGAGTGTTTGTGCCAAACAGGCACTCAAGGAATCTTGTGCAGCAATCATGTGACAAGGACCTTGACGGTTTTCTGTGTCTTGAAAATCCACCGGCTGAACACTTGAACTGCAGATTCAAACCTGATACCAAAGAAATACGAAGCCTATGCACAATCACCGCAACAAAAACTATGAAGTTAAAGCATGTATTTAATTTCGTTACTCTTATTGAAGTTAATATGTGACGCTATAGCACGATAATAAAAATTTTAATAATAGAAATAAGGTAAATGTAGCTGACTGGCAGCACCTTTTTACAATTATAGTTTTTATTACATTATTACTAATCATATTTTGAAAGTGTTTATATGGAATATGGACAGTAATTAGAAAATGAAAATATCATCTTTTTAAGGTGACAGCTTGGATTTATTCTGAGGTAGAAGGGTCATGTCACCAGTAGTGGAAAAGTTATTCTAAGAAATTGGTAATACATTGATGTCATTATCGTTCCCTTTGTCCTGGATAAATATCTTGATTCTGTTGTTGCAACTGCCCTTGCGATGCAAGCTTGCAACAGAGTAGTTTAACGATGATTTTCTACAAATGGGCAATTCTATGGTGTCGGACGTAAAAAGTGAAGAAAATTTTCTCAGTTTTAATTCTATTTACCAAATGCCATTGAATGAAAAATCATGTTAGTTTTTCAAAATAGATTCCTACAGTATAAATTAAAAAAATTTAAAGAGTTGGTGTTGGACGTAAACACACAAATAGTAAAAGTGATGGTTCACTTAAACATTATTAAAAGTCTGTGAATTGGCTTACATTTTCATTTTAAAAACAGCTTAATTCTTAAGTATACTAATGATTGAAGCATATTTGACTGTTTTCAAATGATATTATAAAGAAAAAAATTATTTAAAAAATATTATTAGCTTGGTGTTGGACATAAAGTTTCAGTGTCAGACGTAAATTGTTCATATTGGCTTAAAACTACTGCTCTTAAATGTAAATACAGAACAATGATTACAGTTATAAATGTGTAAATTACAGGTTAAATATACTGAAGCAATAAATTTGAAAAAGAAAAAAGTCTGATTCTTTTCTTTTTTTTTAAGATTAAAAAAAATTACAAAACCCTGCCAACTACCATATTTTTCTGCGTATAATTCGCGGATTATCTGCTAAAAACGGCAAAGTTTAAGAGGTGCAGATTATACGCAGACGCGGATTATCTGTGATTCTTTTTTTGCTCCTTAACATCAATGCATTGAACCTCAATATTTTTAGGATTCACCGATCCAGACCATACGACGAATGAATGTTTTATTTTACGAAGCATGCTTGTTCTTCCTCGCTGCCTGCCTGTATGTTGGTTATTTTACGTTGCTTGAATGTTCCTCTTGGCGATTCAGGTTATGTAAAATAAGCAAGATTACAGTGAAATAGGAAGCTATTTGCACAAGATTAGACCATTTGCTTATTTGTCTTGACTGTTTGTTTTTCTTCAAGTAATTAGCGTACTACAATCAAAATTTCAAGAAGAAATCATTATATTTTAAATTATATTTCAGATTAATTTTGATTATGCCTTCAAAGTAATTTATTTTTTCACGTTTTTGGTTTAGTTGCTCAAAAATATTACATATGAATTAAAACACTTAAATTGTTGAAACAAAAATTAATTTCAGCCAGCGATTCCGTACTTAACTGTCTGACATTCGACTCTAAGGGCATGAATTTTGCTTAAAACTTTTTAATTTAATGATTTTAATAAAAATATATATGTAACGTAATTTTTTTTGCCTCTTCACAAGGCATAGTAAGTGTCATAAGTGCAAAAAATCTTATTCCAAGGGCAGATGCAAAGAGATTGCGATTTTTGTAGTGAATGCATTGAAAGTAAAAAGAACGGCACATAAAATAATTTATTTAAGTAAATTATTTTACAATCGCATTTTAGAGCTCTACTCTCGTGCTATTAATAACATTCGACGTAGTTGCAGCAAAAGTCAAATTAAATAGGCAATGTAGATTTTAACTTTTTGACTCTAATAAAGGACACAAAACTTTGTTTGAAAACTTTAACCTTGTGATTCTTATAGGAATAAAAAGAAATTTCATTTGTTTGCCACCTAAAAAAGCATAATAAGCATCAAAAATCAGAAAAATTCTATTCTTATATCAGATACAAAGTGATTGCTTTAATCAAAATGAAAGCATCAAAGGTCTAAAAACGGCAAATAAAATTTATTAGAGCAAAATAACTTTAGAATGGTATTTTAACAAGTCTACAAGATGATAGAAGAAAATAATCTTTAAGGATTAATCTTTAGAATAAATAAGGAGTTTGTAAGGAGATAATAGCAAAATTCAGGGTACAGATGTGATGTCACCCCCCCCCCCCCTTATTTGGCGACATTCAATTTTTTACACAAAATTGAAATATTATTCTCACCAATGAGGGGATAACTTTTTAAGCATGGCATCCCTGGCTAAACTAACCTGTGTTTAGCAACCCGAAGGCAATCTTGTTCAAACTTGTTAGCAGTCAGTTGGATAGAATGTTTTTTCCTGCAATATTCCTTATAGGAAAGCTTATTTTGTGTTGGTTTAGATTCAGTAGTTATGTTTTGATGAATAAATATTAGAAAATGCCAGTTTCTTTAAACTTGACCGTTAATTAAGAATAAAATCCAACCTGGGGTGTGTCTCGGTAAGGTGCATTGCTTCATATGTTGTGATTTAGATTGAGTGTGAGGATTTATACAACAAAAACATAAGTTTTTATTTTAGAATTTAAAAAAAAAAATTCTCACTTTCGAAATTTTTTATGTTTTTACAAAATCTTGAGGGTTTCTTGTAGTTTTTAACTTTATATTTATTGCATGTAAATTTATTTTACAAAAAAAAGTGCAGTTATTTTTTTTTAAAGTTAATTCTTATCGATGCCAAGAACTATTCAAGCCTATTCTGTAAACGTGCCTCCTTTAGGTACTGAATTTCTGAAAATAAGTTGACTCTACGATTTTATAAAAACATAAAGGTGTTATTTTATGTAAAATATAGTAGATATGTTTAGTAGTTGGATAGCAAATTAATGTATGGTATTTTTGTATTGTTTATGTCTGGGATGTTCTGTTGAGACATTTTTACTTTTCATTAGAGACGTACCGAGTAGCACTTTGGCCGAGTAGCCGAGTACCGAGTACTCGGCCTTTCTCTACTCGGCCGAGTACCGAGTTACCGAGTACTCGGCCTTTCAATACTCGGCCGAGTTACCAAGTACCAATTATGTTTTAAGAAGAACCACCGACACACATGTGATGAACTTTGAACTTATTGGAATAATAGTATAGACCTCCTTGTCCATATAATAGTTTTTAAAACTAAATTCCTGCTGAAATTCAATTGCGCATTATATAAACAATTGTTTGTGTCAAAAATTTTACAAAAAAATTATTTTTAAAATTAAAAATAAATAAATAAAAGGAATGATTAATCAAGTTGGAATTAAAACAAATTACAGTAAAATCCCTCTAATGCGGACACTAACAGGACTTTTTTTTTGTCCGCAATAGAGAGGTGTTCGCAGGACAGGGGTTTAATAATGTTATTTGCATTGGAACTGGGGAATTAAAAATTGTCGGCAGAGGGGTGTCCGTTAGGAGGGGTTTCAACGTATACCAATCAATTATAGTTTTAACCCACCAAACATAATTTTTTAATGCAACAAATGTGCAGGAACACTGCAGACACGTGTTTCTGCCCCCCCCCCCTTTACAAGGAACGTCTTTTTCAGCGCATAACATGTGAGCTAAAGAATGTAAAGATATTCGACAAAAAAATCTGACTGTTGTCGGATGCCTTTAAATCCACGAGCTACCATTTTGTGAATTGAAAAAGAATTCCTTGTAACGCCAAAACACGTGTCTGCAGTGTTCCTGCACTGTACTTTTAACGTTGTTATATTTCCTTTTATTTTTTAAGCAAAGGTATTTTTATATTTTTATAACTAATTTTTGTTTGTAGCGAAAATCCATTTTTAATATAAAAACTCCATATTTTCTATACTTACCTTGTTTGCATAATTTTTAATAAATAAGTTTTATTAATTTTGGGGACATTAAAATAAAGATTTATTCTATTGAAGCATTACAAACTTCATTATTCTCAAAATTTAAATCTGACTTATAAATTTTAATTGTAAATGATTGCAGAATATAATGCTTGCTCTTTTTTTTTATAAATTTTAGGGACAATTTTTACCTTGGACAATATTCAATTTTTTGCAAATACTCGGTATTGGCCGAGTATCTGATCAGAATTTGGCCGAGTACCGAGTACTCGGCAAATTGGCCGAGTAGGCCGAGTACCGAGTAGTTACCGAGTACTCGGTACGTCTCTACTTTTCATACATCAAAATTTGAATAACTAAGCATTTTTTTGGCTGAAATAGTTACATTATGGGGATGTTTTCTGCTTTAAACATGGCATATTGAATCACTGTGCTCTTTTTTAGTAGAGTATGAGAATTGTTTTTGTTCGACGAAATGCATGTTGGAAAATAGATTTTATTTCTATTGATACATATTTCTTTGGTGAGCTGTGATAGTGATTTGTTAATTTAAGCATTTTAAATACCTACTAGTAATTTTTCTTTGTGTACAAAAACTTTCTAGTTTCTGGTATTTTTGAAGCAAATATTCGCAATGTTTTTCGCTGTGGTTTTACTTTGTTTCTATATATATTGTTTTCTGAAGTGCTTTAATCATGATTTTTTATCTGAATTTTCCTGTTGGCGCTAAAAAAGCATCGCTAAACACGATGTATGACCTATGTTGTCATACATCATTTTCTTGGCGCCAACAGGAAAAGTCGCCAAGGGTAGGTGATTGTATATGACATTAGTTCCAAATTCAGGAGTTTTAAGGGCCCTTTTCTTTTCTTTAAAAGCAGGAGTTAATAAGGAGTTTGTAAGGAGCGTACAAACCCTGTATACACGTCAAAATATCATCCCCCTCCAGAAAAAAAAGGAACCATACGGATTAGAATACCGTAAACCACCGCTCTCTGTTATACAAATTGTGTGTATAAGTCTTCAGCTAACTCAATGAATCGGAATAAAATTTTAGGCCACAGGTAAATCCCCCCTCCCACCTTTTTTTGAGTTAAGGATTGCTTCATTTCTTCCTCTAACACTCTTTCTTACAAGTTTTTTGTTTAACTTTAATTTTTAAAAACATTTTTCTAATAATATGATCAAATTTTTAAAAATTAAATTTTTTTTTTTTTTTAAATCAGTCACAATGCTGCACTCCCCCTCTCCTGGCTGCTACATCTTTGGCGAGAGCCACTCCTGCCAACCCCTTAGTACGCCATTGAACATTTGCTCACATTTTGATAAAGTAATTCTAACTCTTGATAATTCAGTAAAACTACTGTTCAAAAGAATTTTTTTTAAAAAGCAACCAATGTAACCGCCTGCCCCTTCCCCAGTCTTCCTCCTAGTTTTTCATCGACTTTTCCATAAGTCTACCAATGTTCAACATGCTTCAAAAATCATAGCAACAGGTGCCTTTTTGCTGGCAAACTTTCTTCATTATGAACCACCGAAACAAAATCCTGGCTACGGCCTAGCCTAGATCTAACTTGAGAGCATTATGAACTAGTTCTGAAAATTGTAACTCTAACAGGGATGTGAGATCAATGGACCACTGTTAAGCAAAGCAATGAAATTTCAACCTAATGCAAGTGCCAAAAGAAAAAGAGAGCTGAACAAGAAGCTATTGCAGAACCAAGAAGCTATTGCAGAAACACAAAGCTATTGCAGAAACAAAAAGCTATTGCAGAAACAAAAAGCTATTGCAGAAACAAAAAGCTATTGCAGAAACAAAAAGCTATTGCAGAAACAAAAAGCTATGCAGAAACAAAAAGCTATTGCAGAAACAAAAAGCTATTTCAGAAACAAAAATCTATTGCAAAGAACTTCTCATTTGACACTACCGTAATTCCCAGTAGACATTCTGCGGTGCTTATGAGTTTTATAGCTAAGTTTTATGAGGTGCTGCATTTCTGCCAATGTGGTAGTTACAATGAACTTTTTTTTCTTAAAACTGAGCAAATCCAACGTTTAAAGATGAAAAAAAAAATGGTTCCAAATATCCTTGTCTCTATTTCCCTATGCTTGGAATCTGACAACCTTTTTCTACTTTCTTTTTGTCAGGATTGTCAGATTGGGTTTAAAATTGCCAAGCTACCTACCTTTTACAATTGATGGCGATCAAAAAGCTCTTAACTGCAACTTTTACAGGATACTTTCCAAAATTTGAAGAATTTTTTTCTATCATTTCAAGTCAAATGCTTGTTTTTCTTTTTTTGCAAAAAAACATTTAAAAGTGACTTCATTTTTTTATTTTACGGTGAGTCACTCTGTATATGCCTTAGGAATGAAAGCTGCAGAGCTTTCTAAGCACTCCCCCCCCCCTCATGTATTTTTTTTTGGGGGGGGGGAGAGGGTACGCTTACACCAATGAAACTTTTCTTCTTAAATTTATGGTATGCATGTAGTACAGGTGAACGGATGAATATTTGAGCAGTCTCTGAGACCATTTGTCCACTGTTATGGGTTAAGGTGGATAAGCTTTGGGCTTAGGTTTTCTAAAAACAATCTTCATACTTAGCTTAAGGCTAGTAGAAAATTCGAACAAATTCTTCTAATGCAGAAAATTTCAAACTTACAAATGACTTAAAATTTAAAAACGTGCATGGAATGCTTCTCCATCATATCAAATTTACGGGGAAAATGAGTTAAAATTGGAATAGAAAATAATAATCAAATGCAAATAGTTGAAAAATAAATGCTTCAAGGTGCACAATGCAACAACTGCAAACTAATTCTATGATACATTTCATAAAAATCGACCGCACAATCCTGCCCCAGGCATATCAAACATCAAAACCTTTTTTTTTACTAGTAGAAACGATGTGATTTGACAAACTTATCTACACCAGTGCACAACGTTTTAGATACCAAACAATAGCTTGACGCTCCCCAAAAGGGAATATTTCGATTCGATAGACTCTTGGCGACGTCGCCAAATTTTGGCGATAAACAATTTTTCAGTTGCAACCCTGCTCCTCCAGATTCCCACCGGCAACCCTACTCAACTCCTCCGCGAGCTGTTTTGGCGATAACCGATTTTCCGATGGCAACCCTGCTCCTCGGAATTCTGACCGGCAACCTTACTTACCCTCTCCGAACCGGTCTGCCGGGGATTTCCGCCAGAGATGGGCAGATTCGTATTTGTAAATCCGAATCCGAATTTGATTCACAGTACCTTAACGTGTGAATCCGAATACATTCGTATTCACAAGTGTGAAATCCGAATACGAAATTCGGATTCATTCCTATGAATCCGAATCTACTCAGATTCAGACCTATGAATCCAAATCATTTCTGATTTACATCTGTGAATACGAATCCATTTGGATTCACACTTGGATTCACTGAAAAATTCAATTCAAAAGCCCAATATAAATAAATAAATGTCTGTCTGTACCTCGCTACTGGTCGAGTTTTCGGTGTTAGTGAATTTCTGAAGAAAAGTGACGATATTGTTATGGGTCCAAAAATTTTATAAGTGGAATTCTACCAAAGTCATGTACATTGAAACTTGATTTGTTTAAATAATTTTACCGCAGATAATTTATCTCAATTTCACAACTTTAAAATATAATGAATATACAGTGATTGAGATGTTACGAAAGACCAAATTTGATTGTAAAAATTTGTTGATGTTACAGATACTTGTACCGTTGAAAATGTAGATTCTCTCTGAAACGTTTCGTTTAAAAAAAAGAACAAATATATTATGATGGAAGAAAACGGTTTTTTATTCAATAATACAAACATACATTTCAGCACTCCACCTCCGGAAGGAAGCATCGATCACAAAGATAATTATTTACTAATAGTTCTACTAACCAAATTTCTCTCGAAAAAACAGAAAATGCGTAAAAGAAAGCTAGGTTGTATTTTGTATTTTGCATTTATTTTCAACTACCGCAACTGTTGACTACTACGAAAACGTTCTTGTTTGTACCAAAGAGTTCTACAAAGCAGAACGACTCGTATACTGCTTCCATTGGCCGCCATGACCAAGCACGGAGACCGGTTTGAGAGAGATTAGAGTAACAAGAACGGTAATTTCGTTATGAAACGTAATGAAAATTCAAGCGGCAATAAATGTTTTTCACTGCGTCAAATTACTGATATTTTTCCTCAAATGCAATTTCAAATGGAAATAACAATGGAATCTTCTGGGAATTTTTCTCAAATAATTTTAGGTTACACTGTATAAAAAGTTTTAATGAATGATGTATAAAAACATAATGCACTGACAGAATACAGTAATTTTCAACAGATAAATCGGGAAATTTTTAATCAGTACTCAAGAACAACAAAAAACTCTGCAAATTTTATTAAACAGATTATAAAATAGTGTTTAAATTGTTGGATCTTACTTCATAACAGGGTTGAAAAAAAATCAGGATTTTTAAAACTATGTACATAAAAACTCGGTTTTTTTAAATTTAAATTGGATTTTTTTAATTTAAATCAGATTTTTTTTAATTTAAATAGATTTTTTGAAATTTAAATTTATTTAAATATAGTATTTGATATTAACAAGTTAAAATGCCCAAGTTAGATGTTATATTAGATAATTCTTTTCCTATATATGGTTAAAAATTCATAAAATCTATGTTTGAGTTATTCAGAAATCAGTAAAAAATAATTACACATCTGAGCTTGATAAAGTCTTGCTTCAATATAAAGTCACATATCCATATGGGTGTATTTCCCAGAAATTTTTTAAAAATCAAAATAAAAAACACCTTTCTTTTTTCTAAGGAAAAAAAAAAGGAAATAATATGGAAGTACATAAACTGAGAAAGAATAAAAATAGCGTAGAACATCGAATTATTTTCCTTTTTTTTTCGGAAAAATAACACCTGAAATAAAACTCATGAAGAAAAAAAGGAAACCATATGCTTCTTGTATTTTAAATATTTTAATAAAACTCATCAAGGACTGAAAAGAAGACTGTTTTTCAGAATTCTTATCTTATAAAACGCATGCATATTTTTTTCTCACTGTTTTGACTTACTGTAAGTTGAGGAGGATTGTATGTTTATTTTTTAGTGAATAAGTAAATAGCTTAACTAGGGTGGTTCACAAATACATGTAAAAAAAGTTTCTGATAGATAACAGGACACCCCTCAATATTTTTAGATTTGTGGATAGTAATATACCGGAAGAATTTTGACTTCTTATTTCAACTGAAAGAGAGTGCTCAACTCCCTCCCCCCAAACATCGTAAGTATGGGGAGGGGCATTAAAAATTACATTGAACTGAAACAACAATGCTATATATTATAATATACAAAAGTAATATGCATATACATTGCAAAAAAAATTATTTACAAAACCACAGCTGGGGAAATTAAATGTTTCCAAATTTGTGACATTTTCCATGCTATTACTAATGTTAAATTGAGCACCCTCTTAAAATTTGAGTAAGAAACTGAAACTTTTACAGCATAATACTATTAGTAAGTCTGAAAAATAAATAGGGTGTGTCCTGGACTCTAGCTAAAAAAAGTTTTTTTGAACCATTCTAAGCTTAACTCTTAATAGGTACATATCCAATTTAATTTATTATTTTTAATTTCATTGAAAGGCAATCTCGTTTCATATATATATACTTTGCAAGTTTTTTCTTTTTTTATGTTAATTGCTACTATGTTTTTTTTTTTAATATTTTTCTTCGGTTTCAATTACATTCAGGGTTCATACTCTATTTGGATGAAAAAATTTCATGACTTTTTCATGACTTCAAAAAAAATTTTCATGACCTTGTTACATGAAGAGAATAGTACAATTTCCTATCAAACTTGCCAATTTTTGGAAATGAGCATTGGCAAAACTTCTGTTTGAATGCCACTATCTCATCGAAGCACTTACTTGTGGTTGAAAAAGTATTAGTATACCCACCTAACAAAACTAAACTATTCTTACTTGTCTTCATCATATAAATTTAAATAAAGTGAAAATACAGTGAATGGAAAATAATGATGCTAAAATGTCTAATAATTTTTCTATAAACAGGCAGAATGATAATGAATGGGACGAAGGTTGAATGAGTCATTACCAAGTTTCAATAAATTCGCTTCAAAAATGCCATTTAGTGTCAACAGTTCATATAATCGTCCAGATAACTTGACAATGACAGTGTTTTGGTTCTTTAAAGTAAAGCGACATTCTTCACTAAATTCCTGTTTCGAAACAACATATTTTTTTTTAAAAAAAACCTTCAATAGTGAATAAATCTTCTGATTCAAATGTACTTGTTTACTTATTTGCATTCTCAAATGCATATAAATAGGTTCTGTAATTCCAGAACATAGTGCTTGATCCATGACATTGAACACAGCAGTGGGGCGTATGTTGGGCACATACTGTTTTAGAGCAATTAGAATTCCCCTATTTCTCGACTCTATCGCCTGACTAAAGATCTTTGTTTTCTAAAACCTTCAACAAATTAATATAAACTCTGTTATATTTAATAATAAAGTTTTTAAAAGTGATGGAAAAAGAAATTAGATGCAATTGAATTGCATTTTTTGAGTAGGCGTGGCAAAATGAAGAACATACAAGTTAACTACTACACAATATAAAATAAAAGAAGTGTTGGAAATAATGATAAACTCAAAATGAGTGATGTTTAATCAGTAAAATCATATTGTGAAAAAAGACAAGCGGCTGCTACTGAAGTGGATGCAATGCGATTTCAAAATTTGGTTTTGTTTTCGAGATCACACAATTTTTCAGTTTTAATAGTTTTTATGAGCAATACTGCTAAATCACTCAAGATTTTTAATGCTCTTTTAGCAACTGTTACTTTCTCTTTGCCCAGGACATTTTTCCATGACTTCAAATAAATTTCCATGACTTTGAATGAAAATTTCAATTTTCCATGACTTTTCCAGGTCTGAAATTTGCTTACCTTTTTTCCATGACTTTCCAGGATTTCCATGACCCGTACGAACCCTGTACATTTATTTAATAACAATCTGATTTTTTCTTTTTTTTTGTTTCTTTTAGTAAGATTACTTATTATTCCGAGGACAATTCTTTGAATTCGGAATGCGAACCTTTTCAGAAATTGCGATTTTCGCTTAGATCAGCACTAAGTGGTGCTTTTTTCAAGCCGGTGAGTGATAATGCCGATGCTATTTCCCTAGAGAGAGCCTCTCATAAATCTGTGCAAGTTTATGTTTAAAATGTGATGCGAATGTTTCCTCAAAAACTAAAAAAGTTCAGGTAAACATTTTGAATACTTCGAATTTAATACGCCATTTACAGCGATACCACTCCACTGATACTGTGGAAGAATTCAAAGCTAGTCTTATATCTGATAGAGAAGAATTCGTTGTCACGAACCCCCTAGGGAAGTCCCTAACTTGGGAGAATGAACATTTTTTTTTTGTTTTATTTTTAAAGGGATAAATCTACACTCTTATACCTTGTCTTTAAGGGACGTAGTAAGGCACATCCTGAAAATAGAATACTTCATTCGAATGGAAAACGTATGATTAATATGCTACTAGAGGTGAAAGTTCAAAACTGTCCCAAGTATGGGCACTTGACTGTACAAAAAATTAGCGAAAATTTTTAGTGTTCATGACCATAAAATCATGATTTTTGACTTTTTATGGACTTCTAAAACCTGGGTCCAGTAGTATTCGACTTGGGGCTCCAAATAGTAGAAAGTTCATTTTCGGGTCAATTACTTAGTTTGACACCAATAAATATGCATCCCAAAACTCGCTAACACCCAAAACTCGAACTGTAGCGAGGTACAAAGAAACATTCATTTATTTATATTGGCCTTTTAAATTGAACTTTTCAGTGAATCCAAATGGATTCATATTCATAGATGTGAATCAGCAATGATTTGGATTCATATGTTTGAATCCGAATAGATTCGGATTCGGATTCATAGGTATAAATCCGAATTTCGTATTCGGATTCACACTAGCAAACATGAATCTATTCGATTTCACACTTGTGAATACGAATGTATTCGTATTCGGATTGACACGTTAAGGTGCTGTGAATCAAATTCGGATTCGGATTTACGAATACGAATCTGTTCATCTCTGGTTTCCGCCCCCCTTATCCCACCTCGGAAATCGCTCCACGTTGAAGCATCGCTTCCTCGTGGTATTTTTTTTAAAATCATTAATGTATTTTATTAATTATTTTATTTCAATATTTGGGATCGCAAAATCCTCATTACACCTATGGATCCCCCGGAAGCTGTGAGTATCACTTTTTGGTGTTTCATTTATTTCATTCTGTATGTAATTTTTCTCATAAAATGGCTGGTTAATAAATAGTGTTTCATGTTACATGACCCCCTTGTTTTGTATAATTTTCTAAAAATAATGAATTTGATAAAGGCTAATATTTGATTGAATTCTAAATTTATGCTTTTAAGTCGTTTTTTATTTTTTTGCGGCTCAGATGCTATTGGATTATTCCGCACATGGGGAACAGTAATTTTGCAACCATGCCGTTTTATACTTTTAATATTGTAATTTTGTATATATATATTTTTTTTTCTTTTTTTCAACTGTTGCTAAATTTTTTGGCCTCAAAGCCTATACGCTATTACTTTCCTTCTGCCGATGAAAAAGAGGGAATATTTTTTTTTACTAACCTAGTGTCGTTAAAAATGGTGTTTTTGAATGCTTATTTTTTCATTAATTACCCCGTTTTGATGGGTTGATTATTTGTTTTATTGCCTTTTTTGTCGTGTTTTTTAGTATTTTTTTCTTCTAGTTTTAGTAGCTTTTTAAATATATTTTTGAGGGTTTATTTGTTTATAATAAGTGTTTTTGATGACTAAATGATTCAAATAATTACTCTGTTCTGATGTGTTAATTAATTGCTTTGCTGCCGTTTTATCGTGTTTTGTAGAATTTATTTATCTAGTTTTAGTAGTATTTTAATATATTTTTGAGTGTTTATTTATTCAGATTTGTTTATAATTAGTGTTTTTGAGGGTTAAATTATTCGAATTTATTGCTCTGATGTGATTATTTATTCAGATTTGTTTATAAATCAGTGTTTTTGAGAGTTAAATTATTCAAATTAATTACTCGGCTCCTATGGGTTATTTTGAGTATTGTCCTAGTTTGACGGTATTTTAACGTAATTTTGAGGGTTTTCTTAGTTGAGGGTTTGTTTATTTAGATTTGTTTATAATTAGTGTTTTTGAGAGTTAAATTATTCAAATTAATTGCTCCGTTTCAATGGTTTTTTTTTTTTTTTTTTTTGAGTATTGTTCTAGTTTGATAGTATTTTAATGTAATTTTGAGAGTTTTCTTAGTTGATAATTAGTGTTTTTGAGCATTGAAGTATTTTTTAAATTAGTTACTGTTTACTTTTTTTATTCTGTTTCAAAAACACTATTTCATTCGTTTTTCAGTTGGTTAGTAAAAAAAATATGTACTTCCCTTTTTTCTCATCGGCAGAACGAAAATAATAGCATCTATGCTTTGGCGCCAAAAAATTTGGCGACAGTTTAAAAAGTCGCCAAGAGTCTACCATATCGCAATTTTCCCAATAGAAAAATAATTAAATGATTTTTTTCTAATCTGAGGCAATAAAACAAGAACCTAAATTACAATTATCACATTTCACAACGAAATAGTCATTAAATTGCATGAAAAGTAGAATACCTAATAAGTTAACTTTCATGTTGTTCAGCCTAGAATGAAGTTATTTTAAAACAATATCAGCATAACAAAAACAAAGATACCCTAAAAGTTCTGTAAAATGGCATTTACCGATTAAGAGAAAGAATAAAAACTCGTTACTTGTGTAGCAGTCACAAACCTCCGCTAAAATGAAGCACGATTAAGATGCAAGTAGGAAACTTTAACTCTTCGATTGAATTCCAAAGCAAATGAAACGCAACAACAAATAATTTCAATCTTAGGACACATATTTTAAGCAACGAATATTAGAAATTTTACAAAACTAATTCACAAACACTATACTGTTTTGAAATCGCTTGTCGCTTGAGGATTTAAAGATACAGTTGCAGTTAAAATATATCTGGGGGGGGGGGAAAGTGAAATAAATTATATGAGGCTTCTCAGCTATTATATACGGAGGAATAAAACCGAAACAAAATTTGCGAGTTCACACTCGGCTCCAGATTTTCGAACAAACATAGAAATAATATCAGTTGCAAATGGCAGAACACTGATTTCCCGCTGATTTCAAGCCCTGATGGCGTACTTGGAAAAAAATTTCGGAAGGGGATATGCTCTTTCTGTGACCAAAAAAGGAGTCTCCTCCCCCTTAAATGCTCCCCAGATGAACCCCATAATCAGCGACGGATTTACAGAATTTTCGGAAGTACGTCACAATACATTTGCCCCTTTGTTTATTGAACCAAGTAAAACATTTATCAAGTGCACTTTTATATTCCTATCGGGTCCCTACACCGGGAAGAGGAATGTCTTTCGGCTGGGGTGCCCTTTGGTGCACGCTCCTAAATACCACGACGACCTCCACCACGACGACCTTCAGCCCCCCCCCCCCCCCCAAACGAAAAAAAAACCTCAAAAATTTTTTTTTCCTCCCCCTAAAAATTTTCAATGGCGCAGTCAGCGCCATGCCCCCCCCTTCCCTCCCACAAATAGGCAACACCCTACATCGGGTTCGGTAATTTCAGGGGTGCCCACCTAGGGGGTGGGGGCAAGTTTAGGGGGAAGGGGTACTTTTTCTTTTTTTGGTGGGGCTTTTGCATTTGGGAGGGGGTCCTTCCAATATTTAGGTGGGGTGCGGGTGCGCCCTCTGGCTCCTGGGAGGGTTTTGGCACGCCTGGTAATTTGAGTTGTTGAATTAAGCTTCCCTCTTTAAAAGGCAAAAATTTCGAGAGCGTAGTTTGCGCCAGACCCCCTCCCCCCCCCCCGCTCAAGGGAGTCGATAAATATTACAATCTTAAGAGTAAACCAAATATTAAGAACCTCTTTTGTGGTTTATGCATATAGTGCAAAGTGTAACGAAAATGTAGCTTTATCAAAGATGCATTGAAATGGGGCTAACATTTAAAATAATATAGAAATGTATTTTATGTAAAACACGAAACCGCCTCTCGCACCCCCGTTTTATATTGTGCTCTATTTTCGATTTAAAAATAATTTTCAACAGTTATTTCCCATCCCACTTCTTAATAAGTATTTGCAAGTTGTGGTCAGGGTCGTCCAGAGTCCCTGAAGACACCGCTAAATGAGCTTTTGCTGCAGCTATTTAATTATTTTTTTCATTTTGTTTAAGTATTTTTCTTAAATAGTTTTTAAAGTAAAAACTCATTAGATTAACTCCTCTCTGTTTTTAGCACGCTTTTATTAGCTTCACCTGTATGTATGTATATATGTATGTATGTATCTTGTAACGGAATTCTGCAGCTCAAATTTTGCCCACTTCCTGCGATCGGATTCTTTTGAAATTTGGCACGCGACCTCAAACCCGATGACAATGCAATATTCTGTAATCAAATTAATTAATTAACTCTTTTAATTGTTAGTTTCCTCCAATTTTAATCAATATTTTGGCATAAATCCAACAATGTGAAAAAAGAAAAATTTAAAAAAATACATTAAAAATGCTCGCAAAAATTATTTAAAAATATCTACAAAAACCTTTAATTTTTCTGCATCAAAATTTGTTCTAATGTTCCAAGGTAATTAGAACTAATTTCATGCCAAAATTTAGGTGAGCCTTCAATCGGAATTCAACTGCATCTCAAATTTTCAAAGCACCAAATTCCAAGCCACGCTTACTCTTTTGAACACTAGGTGGCAGGGCTGCGCGGGGTCACTCAAAACTTCCGGCGGAAGTCTTATTTGTATTGCTTCTTACGACGAATTGCTCTGTTTACGTATCTGTAATTTGATTGAATTTTTTAAATTAATCATGAATTTCAAAGGCGCAAAATTTTCGTAAAAAGAGCGGATGTTGTTCTGCTTTCGGGTACAGCATGAGGACAGGAGCAAATAAGATGTCAAAAATAAAGATGTTCAAATGTGCGAGGTATTTACGAGCTGGAAACATTCACCTTAATCTCATCAGCTTTGTATTTTTACTGTAATGTGTGAAGATCTATATTGATCTATATTAAATTGATTATTAGAAAAACTCAACCTGAACAATTTTTTATTTGCTTCCCGCAAAGCTGAAAGTTTCCAGTGTTTTGACGGGTTTCAAACAGTTTGATTTGTGTGATTAAAATAAAGAACCACTATTCATTACCTCATGAGAAAAAAACTTCCCATAGCTCGAACTATCGATAACTCGAACCATTTAGCCCGTCTCTTGGGACTTCGAGTTATTGACGGTACTTTAATAAGGCGCTCTAATTGTAAACAAATTTAGATATTCGACAATCGGTAAACAAACACATTAATTAAAGTTATAGTATAGTATTATAGTACAGCTATTGGGGTATTACATTCAAAGCAATTTTAACGCAGGACAAAGCACTCGGAGATTAAATTTAAATTTTGTTATCTTTCAAATTTTTTTTATGCCTATCAATCTTGCTACAGCAGCAAGTTGATTAAACAAACAAAAAAAAAAAAAGTGATGAACAAATATGTAATAAAATATATTAAATATCAAACCTGAAAATTAGGTAGCAACTGTAAACCAATAAGTGTGTGTGAACTGAAAAGCTACAACAGGAGAATTGATTGAATATGACACCAAAACTCCCTGTCATAGCCATTCTGTGTGAACACAGTGCAGAAAAGCTTCCATCTTTGAAAAAATAGCTTCAATTCACAACGTACTTGCAATCCAGTAGATTTGTGATTCTTGAAAGCAGACTTTGTATCAACTTTATTTCTGTTTAGGAGGTATTCATAAATGCTTATCATTGAAATCGCGGTAATGATCGACAAACGAAGACTCGTTTTTCTTTTCTTATTTCTGTATTTAAAGGATCAGGAAAAATCAGATCCGTTGATCGAAAATTTTTGAGAATAGCAAAGCCTATTATACTCATTTCATGCATTAAAATACGCAAAAGACATGATTCTACCTAGAACTGAAAGAAAACAAAATTGCCTGAACACTGTAAAAATCAGTCGTTAGCAATAGATTCGCCTTCAATCTACTAAAGGATCGGTAAGGTCACAGCCATTGAAAGATAATTTTTAACAATAACTAAGTTTGTCTTTCTCATTTAATGCATTGAAATACGCAGAAGACATTATTCTGCTTTTTAAAGAAGCACAACAAAATCGCTTTCGCTATGAACACCTATCTCTATCAATGGAGATTGGCGCTTAACCGGAAATAAGACTCGCTACTTCCGGTCTACGTCAGTGGTTTGTTTGTTTATTTAGGATATTTGGTGAATAAATATGATTTCCGCAAACATACATCGATGACTCACAGTAGCTTCCCATCGGGATGACCTTCACTGTTTAAAAAAAATGAAAATTCAGGTGGTTTTCTGACTGATTTTAACAGAATATTTCCATAATGCTTCAAAACGTATTTTTTCCTTACAATCACAGAAACATAACGAAAGGAAATAACGAAAACAGAATTTTTCCATTTCTAGGGTTGCCGCTGTGCTGTACTTCGCTCTGATTAGCCTTCAAGTCATGATAAACATAACTTTTGATAGTGCTTATAATTCGCACTGTTACATTTCGCTAATTAAAAGCATATTTAGAATAACAACTCAGATATGCTATAGACAAAATAGATAGCTTGCTATTTCATGTCTGGAGAGTAATAGTACTCGTATGTCGAAATTGTTTATACGCCTTTGAGCTTTGTAGGTTTGGAAAAATGTTAGCACCATTTTTAGACTGGTATATGACAGATGTTGATCGCCCTGGTGATTTGATGTGGGTTTTACTGAGTCAGTATTAGAATATTCTTGTGGTTTTAATATTTTGCTCAATACTTTGAACAATTCTATTCGTTAGTCATAACGTGTGCTCTATCAGTGAGAATAGTTTTAGGATCTCGTGCTATCAATTTAAAATAAAGCCTATTGGATTAGTTGTATCCAGATGCAATGGAGATACATTCAGCACAGCTGGTCACATGTAAGTGTTGTTGAATATCTTTGTCCATGTTAATATACAAATGTATTTTCCTTATTAATATGCATTTGATAGAATTCCGATGTTAGTTTATTTAGAATTTATAGAACTATTATAAAGTAATTTTTTATTGTCTAACGCATTGCATTCTTGAAAGTCATTAACGCTAAATGCCAACCAGAGACGTGTCCAAGGGGAGGGTTTTAGGGGTTAAACCCATTCCATTGGAGTAAAAAATAATAAAATAATAAAAAACCAAAAACACATAATAAAAAAACAATGAATAAAAGCGCACATTTGATTTTAAATTAATTGTAAGTTTCTGCACAGCATTCTCTTTGAAGTTTCTCGGCAATTTAGACCCCTCTCTTTCAACTAAAATCATATTTTGTAAAAACAGTGATGGAGGAACCGTTAAATAAGCTGTCAATAAAAATCATTCGCTGCGTTGAATATTGCTTTTCATAAGATGACTAGCATTCCCGTACCCGGCATTGCTCGGGTAATGGAATTAGCAAGGGTTAACAGTGTTTGGGGCACCTAGTTTCGAAAATCCCCTGTAATAATTACTTATTACCTATATTTTTTTCTAATTTTGGGAGGATCCTGGGGCCCCTAGACTCCTTAAGTATATGCACTTGTACTTAACCGATCTTTAACTGTTATTAGCGATCCTTTTAAAGTATTGATTATCTTTGCAAACACAGGCCATCCACATTTTATTGTTTTATACCTATGTTTAAGCAAGAACTTCTTTGTATAACACATTTTTAGGTTGGTTTTTTTTTTTGGTGCTAAAATTATTAAGCTGCTTGATGAACAGACTTTGGAGCAAGCTACATAAAATTGGCCGTGTGAAAAAATAAGTCTTCTTTAAATTGATCCCTGCTGTTTTTAATGTCTGTCCTTGTGACTTATTAACGGTTATTGCAAAGCAAACTTTTACAGGAAACTGCACTCTTCTAAATTCAATAGGATAGTCCCCCTATGATGATGTTCTTAAAAACTTTGTTTCTAGTTTTGAAAAAATGAAAGCAAAAGACAGAAACATTATTATTTGACCTCAGAAAAGTCTCGAAGAATCACGTGAGAAATAAAAACAATATCAAATTTAAAATTCGCTATCGACCAAAAGTTGAGATGAAGTACTGAATAATGATTTGAATGGAGGAAAGCCTCTTAAAATAAGGGATTTAAATTTCAATGACAGGTTTTAATTTCACAGAAATTAACGGGTTTTAATTAATTTCTCCCGAACTAATTGGTATTTCGAAAAATCCTTTCTTAGTGGATACTTTCGTAATCATGTGGATATATATATATATATATATATATATATATATATATATATATATATATATATATATATATATATTTGTATATATATATATATATATGTTATCTCAGGACATTGATTTTTATATATTAAGATTTAGGCGTTTCACAAAAAGAGAAGAGCGTTGCCGCTATGAAGATGGCATAGTTGTCTTTGGTAATGTCATTTGCATCCACAACGAACCTCTTCCCCTTCCTATCTAGTCTGCTAAGAGCATTATCTTAGAATAGAAAACCTGAAAACATGTACTCGTATCATAAAAGAAAGAGAAAAGTGTCTATTACTTGTTGCAATACATCGCATAATCTTAAGCGCTTATCACACGATCCAACATGAGACAAGTCCAAGCAACGCTGAAGTTCGAGCTATCCTCTATACCAGCCAACACTGGCAGAGCTCAGACTTGTTTCTAAACCATGACGTCATCGTTACTATTGTGGGTTGCCGTAAAAGTTCGGATCGTCTGCTCTCAAAACAAATACTTGGTTTGCTAAAATAAGTTTTTATCTCTTCATGCGGGCTTTTTTTTTACTTGCTTCATCGCCGATAGTTTTAGTAAATAATGTTTGAAAAAAAGGACTTTATTTTGATACATTTTTTTTTGTTCCGTATGCTATTTTTTTACTTCCTTCCTTTTTTCAATAAAAATCTTGTCTTGTTCACTTTCAAGTAAAAAAAGGTGCTAAATTTTAACTGCATAAAAATTGTCTTTTTTGTCTTCATTTGTTTGATTATTAATTTTTCCCTATGCAGATTCAAAATAATGCCTTATGAAAAATGGCTTTTATAATTTAGTTCCATGATTTTTTTTTCACCTCGTTTGTGCGCAGAAATGCAGAAGAAATTTATTGAATTTAAAATTTTCCTAAAAAAGTGCTATTAATGTAGGTTTAATTAACTAAAGACTAACAGCTGAAGTAAATTAATTTTATATCAATTTTATAATAACAAAAAGGCTTTTTTTTTCCCACAGAATACATTTAGAAATCTGCTGCCCCCCCTCCCCCCCACACACATAACTTTTGAGTGAATAGTCAGATTTGAACAAACTTTCTGTTTGAAAAATTTCAGCGAGCACACCTCATTTCCAGATTTTACTTTTTGATTTGAAATATATTTTGTTCCATTTTTTTACGCATCAAAGGAATGTAACATTAGCCTCTAAGGGAAAATTTAAGGCAAAGATAAATCCCTAACGTAAAGGTGAATTTGCTTCAAACAAACAGTTGGAAAAAGTTCTTGGTGATGAACATGTATATAGAAAAGGTATTTGTCAATTTAACTATTTTAAAAGTATTTTTTGAACAACTGAAAATTTTTTAACATTCAGAATGACAGAAAACATTATTTTTTATCACCTAAAAAAAATTAAGAGGGGGGGGGGGATTTGTGCAGATTTTGAATACATTCTCAATTTTTGGTATCAAGGAATAGATAAAAAAGCTATCACTAAAATTGAAATGCCATATCTCGTAGACCTGAATATTGACACAAGAGATAAACATGACTGAACCAAAATGAAAGGAATATGAAATGCAAATGGTTTTACTAATGCTGCGGAATTGAAGGGAAATGCCTAGCTACCAATTCTGACTCCTGTACCATACAATTAGTCGTAATCCGACTCCCCAGCTGTGGCAGGAATTCATTACTTCCATCTTTTTTTTTTTGCTTTACTTCATAAGTTAATTTATTATATTTTCCCTATTCAGATTAAAAATGTACATTATGAAAAATTGTTTGAATAATTTAGTTCTATGATTTTCTTTCTCCATGCATGTACAAAGAAATGCTAGAGAAAATTTTAGGGCCTCCAACTCCTGCACCCCCAAAATTAGTCGCACTCCCACTCTGCAGCTTCGGCAGAAATTCCTTATTTTTATCAGTTTTGTCTTACTTTATTGAGTACCGGTACTGGCACGGCTTTGCCAGTAGTAGAAAAATAAAAGGTGGTTTGGTTTGCCTGTATATTTACAAATAATGGATGATGAATTTCTCGCCAATTTGCTGTGTTCATTTGCTCTCAAATGTTATGGTTCCATGTTATGATAAATTGGAAATTTATTTGTCCAGGTTATGATAATTTCCTTGGTAAAATATTCTTAACATTGGAATAGTAAAAGAACAAAATGGAATTTTCGAAAAATTTCTTCAAGGTGCTCACCCCTATGCTACAAACTAATTCTGCGCCAAATTTCATAAAAATCAGCCGAGCAGTCTACAGCTATGCGCGTAACAGACGTACAGAGATCCAGAGACAGACACAGACTTTCATCTTTATTATTAGTAAAAGATTATTTTTTCCCTATTCAGGTCAAAAATTTTACGAAATGAAAAAGTTTAAATTACTAATTCAATGATTTTCTTTCTCCATGCTTGTACACAGAATTTTTTGAAAACATTTTAGGTCCTCTGACTCCTGTATCCCAAAACTAATTGTACTCCGACACCAGTACGTAGTGTTTTCAACCCTAATACTACCCTAATATTAATATCTGTACCTCAGGTCAGAACAACGTAAGTCATATAATTGTAACTTTAGAGGCGAGAGGAAAAACTTTTGTCTGCCGCATGCAAAAGATTGAACATCCGCTCAACACAGGCACAAATGCCTACATACACACATACGAACTCCTACACACACAGCACTGCATACACAACATGCACACACATGCATACATACACATATACACGCACCCACATACATGCGCCTACACAAACACACACGAGATTTCATACACACACACGCTCGTGATTGCGAAAAACATAATTTGAATTCAAGATGCCAAAAATTCAAATCAATATAATTTTTTTTTTTGAATTGCATTCACATGGCTCGATGCGGAATGAATAGGATTCTACGTACAATATAAATAATGAACGAATTGAAAATCACAATTTTTGGACTTACATCAGTCTGGCTCTGAGGTACAGGTATTATGGAAGAGGTATGGAAAGTGTTCACATATGCAGGAAGATGTTATATTCACAAGTACCCCATCTTATCTACCTTACAGCTGACTTTCAAAAGAAGTTGATTCAATTTAAAAAGTTATGTCATAAATTCACTTGCAATGTTCATATAATGGTTTGCAACAGCTAAGTTTAGCTCCATAATTAGTTTAAAATATGTCTTTACAAGGAAAGGACATATTGGTAAAATTATATACAACACCCGCTAAAACAAAGATTATGTCACCAAGAGGTAGGACTGCTACTGTCATATTTTGAGAATTTTAAATATTTTTTGCTTGAGGTTATCTTAGTAAAACATGCCATGTACACATGTGACCCATGTTCAAATGTGCCCCTTTTCCCCTACATAGTCATAGAAAATGCAAATTAACATCTAAAATACATCATTAAGAGTTGTGCTAAAAATGTTTATTTTTTTAAAAAAGAAATTAATAAACTCATAATTAAAAAATCAACTTTAAGAAATCTTACTGTGTTCAAAAAATTCAGGTAGAGTCTTAAAACATGCAAATTATTATCTTAACTACTAAAGGCAAAACTTGATGAAGGAAACATGAAAAGTTATTACATCATCCCATTTAATTGAAAATTTTCCATCAAACCCCACTTCATACCGGATAATCCCCATATCAATATCAGATTAACTACTGGATATCCTGCAAAAATCTGTCAGATATCCCGTATAGTGTGGGCTGGCTTGATCAGATACCGGATTGTTAAAAAAAAATAGCCGGAAACCGAATAGTTCCCAAATAATTGGTGCAACATTGTTAACATATTCGCAAAGTAATGACATGAACAGCAAGTACACCAAATTGAATAACAATGTTTATTTTAAATATAAAAACTATAGCAAATGTTCTAATCATGCTTTACTCAGGTAAAGAACTATTCGTTAAAAAAATAGCATAAACTTTAATAAAAGAACAGAATAAAAAAAATACTATGAAATCGTAATAAAAATTGGTAGAGGGAATACATTTCTAGGTTTTTCAAAGTAATGATGCTTGCGTTCAAATCTTCATTTCTTCTTGGCTAAATGCAGTGAATTCTCTTCAAATGGGAGAAACTTGGTTTTTTTTTTCTTGAATTAAAACATAGCCATCACCAACTGAACTATTACAATTGTAAATGCCTCAGTGACTTGTGGTTTTCTTCAATTACTTTGGCACCGGAACTCAAAGGATGAAAAGATTAACCAGCAAGTTAACCAATATGACAGATAATTTAATTTATTTAACCTGTCAATATCGACAAACCAGCTAGCGTTTAATGGTAAGATTTCACTAAAAGGTCTTTCTCATATCCTTCTTCATTCATTTGCACAGATGAATGGCTGAAAGGGATCCTTGTAGCTGAGAAGCAAAAATTATGTACAGCTCTCTTACAAAATGATTCAGAAACTCACTTTTAAATCATGATAAAGCAATAACATAGATTAATTTTAATTTTTTTTAACACTAAAAGCAAGACAAAATGATAATTATTTGCAAGCAGGATTAATACTGATTTATTAGCACTGCAAAATGAAAAGTTGTTTTTGAATCTTATGAAATTAAGAATTTCTCACTATTCTAGAACACCTCAAAAACTATTTTACAAACATTTAATATAAAAATTATGTATCAAGCATCAGCCTACTTTTTATATGATACTGTTTTATGTAAACAGTTTTAAATTTCGCACATACGCACTATAAGAAATAATGCGGCAAATAATCAAATTAAGATTATTGTTATTTTTTCCAGTAATTTGACAAAGATTCAGTAAAATGTAAACAATCATTTGGCGTCGATATGTACCGGTACTGTCGCCAATGTACCTTTAACCAAAACTACGAATTAATGTAAGAATTAGCCAAATTTACAGGCGAAATTTCAGCACGAACAACAATAAAACTAAAGGTATCACAGCATTTAAGATTTTTCTTTCACGCACTATATCAAGCAAATAAATAAACATCGAAAAGGATATCTTTACCGTATGTAAGGAGTATGCATGCTTTCGGCAATCGCTGATTAATCATTTCCTTGAAAATACTCCCTCATTAACCATATCCTATAAATCTTCATGCAGTACAAGGGGCTTTTAACATCCCATAGACATTTTTTTCTCGCTAATAAAGTCCATTATTTAATAAATTTCTTAGTCTTTATACTTCGGATTCAAGCAGTCAGCCATGTTGGATTTGCCCGTGCACTCAGATGCTTTCCTATTGGTCGAAAGACCAACTCTACCCAACTTTATTGCTCGGAAGCTATAATCTTGGACTAAACTCGCGTACGGGGGAACAATAGAAATGATGACGTCGATCTTGGCCGAAGCACCTGAGGTATATTTTTTAAGGCTTTTCCTGTAATCAGGGTGTTTAAGTTGTTTACTTTTCGATTATTTTGCCGTAATCTGCAAATTAATTACTTTTGACTAAAGGAAACAACCTCATTGAGAAATTCAAGTCATAAATATTCAATTAAGACATCATATTTTGTGTTTTAACGGAAAATAATGACAAGCTTATAATTTTACTGCAATTTGTTTTCTGACCAGTAGGATTCTCAGTGCATTTATTACAGCCCCTGACACATTTGTCTAGAAACTAGTGTCAGTGTACTACAAAAGCATCAACTGGACTGCTCTTACATTTTTTAGGTAGCCCGTGCAACGCCGGGCACGCAGCTAGTAAACATATAAGGTTTGAACCTAAAGAAGCAATAAAATGAATAAATAGTGAAGTTACTGGAAGCCAGAATTTCCTTTCTGAGACGTGGGATTCATAACTGTCATTACACGTACAGTAAAGCTCCGTTTATCCGGACTAACTGGGGCCAAAAGCAATCTGAATAAACGAAAATAACGAATAATCCGGGTAATAAGCAAAAGCATTTCTTAAATGATTATCCTTTTTCTTATTACAGCAAAAAAAAAAACAATGCTTTGTAGCAAAATTACTCGCACATAGTACCGTTTTTGGCAAATATTTTGTCTTTTAAAAATTCAGCTGCAGTGGTAACGAAATCAGTGCCGAATTTAGCTTCATGCCGCCCCTAGGCAGATTTGAAATCTGCCGCCTCCACTCCCCTCCTCCACTTACGTGATTTATCCAAGGTACATTTAAATACTGAAAAGCACTTTTTTCGCAAGCCCATTGTAATAGAGAAACTTTAAGGCTCGCGAAATATTTAAACTTCATATATTGTAATCAAATTTTGATTCTGTTAATAGTAAATTCACAAAATATTCAAAACGCGAAATCACCGATAGCTTTAATTGCAAGTATTTTGATTGCTAATAAAATTCGCAATCACAAACTTTTCTGCAATATGTAAGGCCTGTTGAATCTCTGTGAAGCGTTATATCTGCACAAGGCTTAAACAGTTTTTTTTTTTTAAATTCTTTTTAGTTCGTTTCAAAAGCGTTCAATTTCATTCTAAAACTATTTATTACAACTATATTCTGCCTTTTAGTATTTGTGTGTCTGAAATTTTGTATTCGATTATAAACTTTCATAAGACGGTGACAACGGCATTTAAAATGAAAAAAGAGAATCTAGTTCATTTTTTCGTTAAGAAAGTGACCGAACAAAATTAACTGAGCAATAAAAAACACCGTAATTTCAAAATCATTCGGTTTACTTACTTTTTTTTTTTCAATATTCAAATACGTATATTAAAACAATCAACAACAAAAACGCAATTTTAGGATTGTCTTTGATTGTGTTAAGGAGAGAGGGGGAAATTAGGGGCTCTCTCCTATAAATTTTTCAAAATTGCAGTTCTAGAAACGCAGTTTTAGGTGACTCTTGATGTTAAAGAGGGTTTACACAGTGGCGGCTCGTGCCTTAATTTAGCGGGTGGGTTCGCTGTATAAAGTTTTCTCAATAATATTTATACGGATACCATGGAGAGGATAGTCCTTATTGCAGTTGCTTCATTTTGAACTTTTCTCCTACTTCAAAGTTAAAATTCTTTTAAAAAAATATCCACTTGAACATTTTTTGAAAATTCAAGGTAAACAACCTAAATTTAAAGACAAGACACCCGCCCCATGAAACTAGTAATAAACAACACACAGAATTAATCAAACTACTACATTACACTCTTGATGCCAACACGAGCACATGATCACGCAGAAGCATTAACTTTCCTTTCAGCATGCTTCCTTATATCAAATTACGAAATTGGTAAATGGTAACTATTTTTTTTAGAAGCAGTTTCATCAATCGCTAGTATATTCTTCATATATCAAAATTATAATTAACTTCAATTTTTATTGTGTGAAACTATATCACAATACATAGGGGTCATCACATTTATAGCATTTTTTAAAACATTTCAATAAAATATGTAATTCTTTGAAATCTTTTAGTATGCTCTTACTCATTAACCAATAATTATTTTTCATGCCCTTTAATAAAATCAAAACCCAGAAGAATATTTCAATTTTTTAAAAGTTTAAATTTTAAGATCTTGAATTCAAATTACGGTTTTCGCTATCGCGGATTGCGATAGGAGGAGTTTCTTTTTTCTACTAATGGCTTTTATCGCAACCATAGTTTGAATTCCTGACGTCAAAATTCAAATGAATGCCTGGTATGGGGCTGGATGCTGGATGTTATGTGCTGGATACTATTTTCGCGTAAAAAGGATTGTGTAAAGTTCTGAAGGTCGTTAATAAATAATCCGATTCCGCATGTGATGATTGGGGGAACAGAAAAGTTCACGAGCGACACTCGCTAGAACAATTTTGATATATACGGAAGCCGATATAAAATCACAAAACAATAAAATGAATAAAATATACAAGTGAAAGACTGGGATGGCTGGTAAATACAATGTAAACGGCAATTTTGAAAGTTTTTAGGCTGGATATTTAAAGTCATCTGCTTGAGATATGAGTAGGGACATTATTTTATGGATATTCTTGCGTGTAACTGGATAATAAGATAGAATATGCGTAATGTTTTTGGAAAAGAAAAGTTGGAATTGTAAGTGAAATGGAAAGAGCTGGTTAAAGAACAGTTGAGTATGTAATAATCAGGAGTTCCAGGTTGACCGCATACACATAATGATGAACTAATTAACTTAAACCTGTGTAGATACGATGGAAATCGTCCATCTGCACCAAGAAATTGTACTTCTATTGGATGTTTGCAGCGTTGTTTTAGTTTTACTTTTGGAGTGAGCCTTTATGTAAAGAGGGAGATATTTCAAGCAAAACAAAAAATAGTAGAGAAACAGCTTTTATCAAGAACGTAAAGAAATGGTGGAAAAACATTCTGAAATTATTTTTGAAGTTAAGTAAAATAAAAAAAAATTCTATATAGAAATTTGGCACGCAAAAAAAAAAAAAAAGAGCAATCGCGAATTGCTTATTGTTTTCATTTGACTGTTGGATGATGTCCGTGCTTTTTATTCCCCCCCCCCCCGGCTTTCTCTACAGCAACACCGTCGACCGGCCCCTCCCGATGCTGCTCCTCTAGCGGGCACCGTCTCTAGGTACATATGCACACACACACGCACGCATACACGCATGAGCACCTACATACACACACACGCGCGCGTGTACATACACGTACACTCGTGATTGCGAAAACCATAATTTGAATTCAAGATGCCAAAAAATCAAGTTTTCTTTCTCTTTCTTTTAATAGCTATTTTTCTGTTAAAACAAAGGACTATTTTGCTTTTCATTTTGCAATATCAAATTTCCGTTATGCAAAAAAACTTATATTTTTACTAAAGTACTTTGAAGGTGTCATAAAAAAACTGTTCATCCCGTGCATAGGAATGTTGTGCAATTTGAAACTATGGCAGTTGTCAATTTTACACTATTTGCGTTTATTGGAAAGATAACATTGGTAGTAACACTTTATAACTCTGCTTTCACTATTGCTAACACTATTTACTTTCAGGAAGCTAAAACAACAGTTATATCAAACACTATATATAATTAATTTTCAAAAAGAATATTAATTTTGTTGTTTCTAATGAGGCTCTCGCGTGGCTAATCAAAGTTTGCAGACCTAGCGCATTCCCCTGGGGAAGGACAACCATTCTTTCGTGTGGCAACACTACCATTTCAAAATTTTGACACCTAGTTTCCCAGCAGAAGGAGGTTCCTACAATACAAATTTCCCAAGGAATTTAATTTATTTGATAGCGAAATAGATGCTCTGTAACATACCGCATAATAACAGGGCATGGATGCTGACGATTATCTTGAAAATCAACCCACTTGCACTAAGATTGAGACGGCTCATTTGGGAAGCCATCGCTTTACCACTACGCCAACCAGCTGGCTCGAAAACTATGTACTGCTATAGCTATTCCAAAGAGTTCAAACCACTTGTTGCATAGATGCTAGGATTCGAGTTGGTCACTTTTCGGGGAGTAGGCATGATAAGACACTATCTTTGTAGTGATTGTATATCCTTCGTGACTGTTCGCTTGGGTACGTAAAAATACCTCATTCTTACTACAAACACAACATTGACATGGAAGAAAAAACAAAAGGTCATTGTAAGAGAAAACGTCTTTTAAAAAGTTTCTAAGAGAGTTACTAGATGAAACATGATTACAAATCGACAGTTTGAATAAAATAACAAAGTTTATGCTATAAATGTCACACAATGAAGTTGAAATTTCAAAAAATACATTCTATTCAAAAAGTTGAATAGAAAACTACAGTTACAGTTCAAGAAAATAGCAACGATTTTCCATGGTTAAAATTTTCCATGGCTTATGCACAACAATTTTCCATTACTTCTAAATATGACTAAGAGCGAAAGAGCAAAAAATTGGATTGATGTGTCGTTCACAATGCTGTCCGGAATTCATAACTCTTGCCGACAAAATTGCATAAAGTCTCAAAAAGTCAAAGAAGCTATTGATGACATCTACAGTAGGGGCGCTCACCTGGAAGTTTTTCAAAATGGAATAGTTGCATATACTGTAACAAATTTCGGAAACGTTTCTGGATATATCGGAAACGTTTCCGAAATAGTAGGAATCCTTCATCCAATAGCGAACTCCTCAATATTCAGAAAGCTTTTTGTTATTTCAAGATATCTAGAAGCGGAAGTGATGACGCAACGCTTCGAAACCTATTTCATCCTTCCAACACAGGCGCCAATGAGTCGGAAATAACGAGAACTTCTTTTTTTCTTATCTATGGTTGCTGCAGTCAGCAACTGTTTAGCATTGGATTGCTTGTTATTTCATGTCTAGAGAGTAGTAAAATGTGTCGAAACTAATTTTACGCCTTTGCATTTTGGACTGCCCTTGATTTTTTAGACGATGTACGCAGCTATTAAGTTAGTTAATAACCATTTGCTTCTTTACAATTTATAATACGACCATAATTAGATATATATTGTGTGTTCAAGCGTGAATAGTTTCAACACCCGTGTTTATACTTAATGAAACGAAACCCTTTGGATTACTTATTCAGTTGTAATGGAGGTACTTAGATTTTCTTCCGCTCATGTTCACTTGTAAGTATTAATGAATATTTTAAAACATGTTGTTATATACATTTATATTTTTGTTGATTTGCATTTGATGAGGCTCCAATTGTAACTGTTTTTGGGTTTATCGAATTAATTTAAAGTTATCCTACATACCTATGTGCGCGGTGTACTATTTGTTGTAACCAACTGAAACTGATTAATTACGCAAAAGAAGTAAGATTTATATTTGAGAAGCAATCACAGAAAAGTTATTTCGAAATACTTGGATGTACATACATTTTGGTTCAAAAAGAAAAAAAAATCAATTGTTTAATTCATTAGAAATATGGTAATGCAAATATTTTCCAGTATTGTAATATGCTTCACAAAAAATGTGCCGGTATAATTTATCTTTTTTTATTATAATTTATTCATTCATTTAAAAATATTTATACCATTAGAAAATGACCATGTTATCTATTAGTAAGAACATAGTTATGAAATTAATTCATCTGCTTATTCATTTTGTTAAATGTGGTTAACAATAAAAAAATTCCTTGACATTAGTTCCGAAAATAACATTTCCTTCGTGGATATACTAGTTTAATGTAGGACAGTCAGGAGGAATGAGTCAGTGGCAAAAATGGAACAGCTGCATTTACATGCTGAAATAAAAAGTAATATTATTTCATGTCATCGTTTTAAAAGTGATCAGTTTTTAAATACTATGTTATTAATATGCAATGCACATATGGTGAGAAGACGAGGGGCGTTCACCACGCAGACTGTGCCATTGACATTTTCAAGGGGTTGCTTTTTTTAAGGTGGGGGGCGCTTTATATCATTTTATGGGTGCACCATCACTCTTATGGTGTGGGGGGGGGACTCTCGTATATATGAAATGGAATAATCATGTAATAGAGTTCAATGTTTTAATAAATAAAATATATAATGCATTTTGCGCACACTCTAAATCAGTAACCTATTTTGATTAAGTATCTATATTTGTGATAAACTGGAAAAGGGCAAGAACAGAAGAATAAACCCGAATGGTTCCAGCAGGGGGACTTTGGCGTCATATTTAAATTCATCAATTTCTCTGTTGGTACTTTTCGGTACATTTTGTTCGTCAAAGAAATTGACTTGACGTGAACGAATTTCGGAACGCAAAGTGTAGGTAAGTTCTGTCAAATTTTATCCGAAAATAAAAGCTATCAAGTTTGATACAAGATATGTTTTTAAGTTCTGCATTAAAAATACAATATGTTGATAATTTTGTCTTGAAAATATTGAGAGAAAAACTGAAGTTTAATATTGTTTAACAAACAATCCCACTTTTGAGAAAGTACTCCCCTTCCCTCCCCCGACGATTTTCTGATTATGAATGAAACTACTATATTATTTCATAAATTTTCAAAAATTTATAACTGTGCATATGTTATGCTGTTAACCATGCTATTTGTCATTAGAAATTCAGAAAAAAAAATCCACGAATGATTCTAAAATTGCTTGTTTCATTGCTCTTAGATATGAAAGAATTGAAACTGATATGGCATGCAATACTATAGTAAAGAATTATTTTTTAGAAAAAATCACGGAAAAAGGATTTCAAAATTCTCAGAAACGTTTTTGAAAATTGTTTGGAGAATTCCGAAATACTCGGAAACGTTTTCGAAACTTTCATGAACCACAGCTGCACAGAATACTCAGAAACATTTCTGGAAATTACGGAAAGAGGATTCCGAAATACTCAGAAACGTTTCTGAAAATTACAGAAAGAGGATTCCAAAATACTCAGAAACATTTCTGGAAATTATAGAAAGAGGATTCCGAAATACTCAGACACGTTTCTGGACATTACAGAAAGAGGATTCCGAAATACTCAGACACGTTTCCGGACATTACAGAAAGAGAATTCCGAAATACTCAGAAACGTTTTTGAAAATTTCATGAACCACCGGCTGCACGATATACTCAGAAACGTTTCCGAATTTTTTTTACAGTGTAGCCAAAAAAGATGGATGAAACACAGATACACTGTAAAAAAAATTCGGAAACGTTTCTGAGTATATTGTGCAGCTGCGGTTCATGAAATTTTCAAAAACGTTTCTGAGTATTTCGGAATCCTCTTTCTGTAATGTCCAGAAACGTGTCTGAGTATTTCGGAATCCTCTTTCTATAATTTCCAGAAATGTTTCTGAGTATTTTGGAATCCTCTTTCTGTAATTTTCAGAAACGTTTCTGAGTATTTCGGAATCCTCTTTCCGTAATTTCCAGAAATGTTTCTGAGTATTCTGTGCAGCTGTGGTTCATGAAAGTTTCGAAAACGTTTCCGAGTATTTCGGAATTCTCCAAACAATTTTCAAAAACGTTTCTGAGAATTTTGGAATCCTTTTTCCGTGATTTTTTCTAAAAAATAATACTTTAATATAGTATTGCATGCCATATCAGTTTCAATTCTTTCATATCTAAGAGCAATGAAACAAGCAATTTTAGAATCATTCGTGGATTTTTTTTTCTGAATTTCTAATGACAAATAGCATGGTTAACAGCATAACATATGCACAGTTATAAATTTTTGAAAATTTATGAAATAATATAGTAGTTTCATTCATAATCAGAAAATCGTCGGGGGAGGGAAGGGGAGTACTTTCTCAAAAGTGGGATTGTTTGTTAAACAATATTAAACTTCAGTTTTTCTCTCAATATTTTCAAGACAAAATTATCAACATATTGTATTTTTAATGCAAAACTTAAAAACATATCTTGTATCAAACTTGATAGCTTTTATTTTCGGATAAAATTTGACAGAACTTACCTACACTTTGCGTTCCGAAATTCGTTCACGTCAAGTCAATTTCTTTGACGAACAAAATGTACCGAAAAGTACCAACAGAGAAATTGATGAATTTAAATATGACGCCAAAGTCCCCCTGCTGGAACCATTCGGGTTTATTCTTCTGTTCTTGCCCTTTTCCAGTTTATCACAAATATAGATACTTAATCAAAATAGGTTACTGATTTAGAGTGTGCGCAAAATGCATTATATATTTTATTTATTAAAACATTGAACTCTATTACATGATTATTCCATTTCATATATACGAGAGTCCCCCCCCCCCACACCATAAGAGTGATGGTGCACCCATAAAATGATATAAAGCGCCCCCCACCTTAAAAAAAAGCAACCCCTTGAAAATGTCAATGGCACAGTCTGCGTGGTGAACGCCCCTCGTCTTCTCACCATATGTGCATTGCATATTAATAACATAGTATTTAAAAACTGATCACTTTTAAAACGATGACATGAAATAATATTACTTTTTATTTCAGCATGTAAATGCAGCTGTTCCATTTTTGCCACTGACTCATTCCTCCTGACTGTCCTACATTAAACTAGTATATCCACGAAGGAAATGTTATTTTCGGAACTAATGTCAAGGAATTTTTTTATTGTTAACCACATTTAACAAAATGAATAAGCAGATGAATTAATTTCATAACTATGTTCTTACTAATAGATATGGTCATTTTCTAATGGTATAAATATTTTTAAATGAATGAATAAATTATAATAAAAAAAGATAAATTATACCGGCACATTTTTTGTGAAGCATATTACAATACTGGAAAATATTTGCATTACCATATTTCTAATGAATTAAACAATTGATTTTTTTTTCTTTTTGAACCAAAATGTATGTACATCCAAGTATTTCGAAATAACTTTTCTGTGATTGCTTCTCAAATATAAATCTTACTTCTTTTGCGTAATTAATCAGTTTCAGCTGGTTACAACAAATAATACACCGCGCACATAGGTATGTAGGATAACTTTAAATTAATTCGATTAACCCAAAAACAGTTACAATTAGAGCCTCATCAAATGCAAATCAACAAAAATATAAATGTATATAACAACATGTTTTAAAATATTCATTAATACTTACAAGTGAACATGAGCGGAAGAAAATCTAAGTACCTCCATTACAACTGAATAAGTAATCCAAAGGGTTTCGTTTCATTAAGTATAAACACGGGTGTTGAAACTATTCACGCTTGAACACACAATATATATCTAATTATGGTCGCATTATAAATTGTAAAGAAGCAAATGGTTATTAACTAACTTAATAGCTGCGTACATCGTCTAAAAAATCAAGGGCAGTCCAAAATGCAAAGGCGTAAAATTAGTTTCGACACATTTTACTACTCTCTAGACATGAAATAACAAGCAATCCAATGCTAAACAGTTGCTGACTGCAGCAACCATAGATAAGAAAAAAAGAAGTTTTCGTTATTTCCGACTCATTGGCGCCTGTGTTGGAAGGATGAAATAGGTTTCGAAGCGTTGCGTCATCACTTCCGCTTCTAGATATCTTGAAATAACAAAAAGCTTTCTGAATATTGAGGAGTTCGCTATTGGATGAAGGATTCCTACTATTTCGGAAACGTTTCCGATATATCTAGAAACGTTTCCGAAATTTGTTACAGTGTACTCTGACAGATATTTTTTGGAAATCCTCAAAAATTGATTCAGCTATTCAGCACACATCGAAAATCAGAACTCGAGAATTTTAACGAATCAAATATCCTTCTATGTATATCAGATATAGAAGAAAGTAAAAATGATTTACAAAAAATAATTAAAACACCTTAAGAACAGATTCTTCTGCTTCTATCAGCGAAAACCAACATCACTGAAAGTTTTAATAAAAATCATCTAATGATAAATTGAAACAATCAGTTTAAAAATGGTAGAGAAGATGACAGACAGTAAAGTGAAATGAAAAATTCTACATAAACTTAAGCTAGTTTATGAAGAAAACATAGTAATTGTCGATTAAAGGGATTAAAAATATGTTATTCACAAAGTTCAAAACTAGTTCTTAACGATTGTCAAGGTGCAAATGAATCAATGAAAGACTAGAGAACAGTGGTCAGAATTACTAAAATCGATAAATAAAGGAGAGGGGGAAAACTTTTTATTTTAGTCATTTTTGATCTCGCTTCCTCTCATCACTGTCACACGTATTCATCATGCAGAATTGTGCTACTTTCAGAAAATTTATAATAAATCAAAAAGAAAGCAAATTGTCTGATCCAGCTTTGAAACGGACATCAACTCCATACCGTTTTTGAGATTGGCACGGATTTCAACTGGCGACGTTCTGATTGATTCTCCAATCGAGCAGTTGTGCCTTCGTTTTCGAATGCTATTAATTGAAGCTATGTGTAATAAAAAACAGCAAAAAAAGTTTTTTTTCCAAAAAAAAAAAAAAAAAAAGAGACCATGCGTCTATGTTTTGTCGTTAGCCAGCATGATACGCTTTAAAATTATTCATAAAACATGGAATTTGGTTAAGAAATGCGGAAGATCTTGCGTAGCAATTGAAACAAACATTCTAGAGAAATAATAAATTAGATTGAATATAAGTGTTTTTATTTTTGAAAATTGATACAATTTCGCATAACAGGATGCTTTAACTGTTACGGCTTGAATACCAGCACATGTCTTTCTTTTAATTGAACATTTAAAATTCAAAACCAAAACCAGTTGACCTGAGTCCATTTTTTAAGTGTAATTTTTCGAACGCAGACAAAATGCACTCCCCCCCCCCTCCCTGAAAGCAGAGGAGTAAAAAATGATTTCTTACTGATGAAGTTGATAATAATTTTAATGTTTTACATCGCATTCGAAAAAATAGTTAAAGGTTTACTGAATGAAACTCGTAATTTCAATTTGGCGTAATATTTTTTTCAGTTATACAAAAGGTCGAACACTGCTATGAGAACTAGGACTCGACCGATGCATCGGCCAGGCCGATGCATCGGCGCCGATGGTTCGACAATTTAGCCATCGGCATCGGCATCGGCGGCCGATGCTAACTTGCAGGAAACATCGGCCCATCGGCCTTAAAAAACATCGAAAAGCCGATGGAACTGGCCGATGTTTTTGAAAAAAAAACAGACCTCTCTTGTTTTACTTTTTAATATAAAGTAAAGGGAGTTATTGTTTTCATATAAAATTATTTACATAAATTTCAGCATGCATTTCTATTTTAGTCACCCCTGAAAGAGTTTTTAATACTGCAATCAGGTACCAAACAAGTTAATTATTGCGTTGTTTCTTGCGGCTGGATGTACGTATGTATCTCTCATAAGTCATAACTTAAAAATGGTAAGCTGTAGAAGGCTAAATTTTCGCATGTGGGGTGTGCGTACGTTCCAGTTGTGCACTTCCCTTTTTGTTTTCGATCGGGTGTTCTAAAAAGCCTACCACTCATATTTTACTCATTTTTTGTGGCTACTGATTACTTATTTCAATGCAGAACTAATATAGCGTCTCAGACTGACGATCATTTGGTGATATATTGCCGAATTTTAGACTATGGAAATAAATATGAGGTGGCGAAACTGGTTTTGTTTCATTTTATCATATTCCCGTTTAACCGATGGTAATTTTTTAATTTTTCGATATTAGTAATATGAATCACAGTAATGAAGTCTTTTCTGTATCGCTTCGGCAGAGCTACAAGTTTGAGGCCCGGCGAAATACATTTTGGGGCCTAATTCTCTATCACAGAAATTGTAAAACATTTAGTATAAGCATTTTTGTAACTCTTACGGTGCCCCTATGGTTGTGGTGCGTCTCGCGCAATTGCAACATTTGCTACATTTTAAATCCGCCACTGAACGTCAAAATAAACTCGGGTGCAAGTATCAAAATGGTTTTCTGCTTAATGTTTATGATTGTTTTGAACTCTATTTTTTACGAATATTTTTTGTATTTCCGAGAACTCTTGCGTGCCCCTCCTCCCACTCCCTTAATTTCTGAAATTAAACTCTAGTTGCACTTCTGAATTGTTTGAAACTAACACCATTCATAAAGTTAGAGATTTTTTTTCAAGCATTATCTATTGTTTAGGAAGAATTTAGAGCATTAATGTAAGAAATTGATTACAGACGTTTTGAATGGTGACATAATGCGGAAATCAAAGGGACTCTTGAATTTTTTCTTCGGAAGTGTTGAAGTAGATTTAGAAATGCTTCCGAGGCGTTGGTGGTAGCGGTTCTGTACTAAAAAAATGAAAGTTTAATGTTGTGAGTTACTCCAAAATCAGAGAGTGATCCCCTAACCCACCCCCGTCGTTTCAAGCATTTCTTAAATATTTAGCAATTATTTATTTTGGTCAAGAAATGTCATTTTGCGCATTTCTTATACTTGTTTCACCTATATTTCGTAATGCGCCGTCTTTTTTGCATCATTAATAGCGATTGATTTTTTTTTTCTGTTGTAAGTAACTATTTTTATGTATTTATATAAAATCAATGAATAAGTTATTTTTGTTTTCATCATATTTTTAATAATATGTTATAGAAGAGTTTCAAGGATTTTCTATTATGAAATTTTTTAAATTTCAGAAAATTATTGTTATATTGAAAAAAAATAATTTGAACTGTTTTTAGTGCTTCATACATGATTAAACAATCAAATTGTTCAATATTACTTATGCAAACATCAGATCAAGTAGTGTATGTATTCAGTTATTAACTTGGTGTAAATATTGAGTTTGTTTTTTGTAGTTGCGTTTTAAGAACCTCGCTCTTTTCATGGCTATTTCCTTTTTCAGCAAAATTTATGTCACTGTTATAGCTTTTATGAATAATGCAAACTTTTCTATTCATAAATTTTAAATAAGTATAAAAGTATTCCTATTATGATTTAATATTGTAATTTATCTGTTAACTGTTTTGTTTAATTTGATGACTAAAAATGTCTACGTGCAATCTTTGCACTTTAATTGCGTAATTTGTTGACGGTTTTATAGTTTTATTTTTAATTCTTTTTAAATGATTAAGCAACATAATTTGATGTTTTTTTTAACTACGTTTAGTGTACCTAAATCCATACATTATTACAATATTACTGAAATCTTAGTTATATGTTCAATCCAAAAAGAAAAAAAAAACGAATCAATTGGTTCTTAAACAGTCTCTTTGTTTTTCTTCCTTTTTTTTCTTTTTTTTTTGGCTGTTGTTCTTTGTCTTCCATTATACAGTAGTTAAAAAAGGAGAAGCATAACTACACCGTACACCCTATACAGATTGTACGTAGTACCATCCAAAAATTCGGGGGACAAACTGTATAAAACCTTACCCAGAGTAGTTCACATTACCGAAGCACATTCACCTTCAAAAGGTCACCTTGAGGGACTATGTACTTCTGCCAGCGTTCATATAACTTTTGGAAACACTCCAGGAAACCATTTTTCGCTACCTTCTGTGATGCGTCTTTATCTTCTCCTAACGGATGAACGCGGCGTCCGTGCAAATGTTTTTTTGCTGAGAACAGGTAAAAGTCACACTGAGCTAAGTCTGACGAAACGTTACGTTATTTGTTTGTCACATCGGAGTATTGACCAATCGAACCGTGCATCCTCAACATGAAAGTCGCCTTCTTCCCACGATGAAGTTAAAGCAGCAGCGCAAGAGGCCTTACAGGAGGTTGCGATAAATGTCTTCCAGGAGTCCTTCTAAAAGCTATACGAACGTTGGGAGAAGTGCATAGTCGTTCAAGGTGACTATTTTGTAGATAGATGCACTTCGATAATGTGAACTATTCAGGCTAAGGTTTTATACAACTTGTCCTCGAACTTTTAGATCATACTACGTACGTATGAGTTTTCAACGTACTATTTCCTAACATTTTTGAGTGACGCAAGTTTACGCGCATGCAGACATAGCAAGAGAATTGGCGATAATTAACTAAGGAGGCGTTCAAAATGGATATTTTAGTCATCTATATGTTCTTAGGTACATATGCATGTACAAATGTGCTGAAAAAACGTGTGAAGTTTAAATTGGGTGATCCTAAAATAGAAATTTAGGCCGAAATCTATTTTTTTTTTCTTTTTGTGATTGCAATTTTTTATTCGTAGAAAGTAAGTAAAGTGAAATGAATCAATGATCCTTTAAATCCCTGAAAATCTTATCAATTAATTTCTGATAGATTTTTTTTCTTTTTTTTTTTGCCATCGGCCAACGGCATCGGCCATCGGCCATCGGCAATCGGCCATTTGGAGGAAAACAATCGGCCATCGGCCATCGGCCACCTTTGAACAATCGGCCAACAATTGGCATCGGCCCATCGGCCAAAAAATGCCATCGGTCGAGCCCTAATGAGAACACTGCTAATGAGAAAAATATACATATATGCATACAATGAAAAAGTTTTTCTGCACAAAAAGGATTCCCTTGAGATTTGAATTTTTAAATCTAATACTTTTTTATGCTTACATTATGCTTACAGGGCCTGATTAACGCACGGTCCGGCGGGTCCGCGGACCTGGGCACCACAAATTTAGGGGCACTAAAATAGCCTAAATTAACTTACTTCCTTCCTTTTTTTCTGTTAAAGTGAACGTTCTTTTTCAGCTTTGAAAAGAATCAAAAATCGTTTGAGAAGCTGCGTTTCTCAGGATAATTTACATGCGTTTTTCTTATTGACCATTGAAAATTCTGTGACATCAAAATTAGATTTCGATGATGTGATCGACACATTTGCCTCTGTTAAGGCCAGAAAGAAACCTTTTTAAAGCTTAATGTCAGACTTAGTTTTTTTTTTCGCAATTTTTGCAGTTTTAAATTGTTTTTTAATTCATTTTCACCTTAAGGTAAGGCAATTTTAACTATGATTAGTATGATGACTATCAAGTGTTCGGTACTCAAATCCCAGGTTTCTGTAGTAATGTGTAGGTTTCTAGTATAAAACATCGACTTTGAAATTGTGCTGATTTTCTCATGGGGGGGGGGGGCACCAATTTTTACTCAGGACCTGGGCACCAGTTTGTCTTCATCGGGCCCTGTATGCTTAGTGGTCTGAACGGAATCAAAGTTTTTTTTAAAAAAGAAAGAACACTCTTCGATTAATAGCCAACTTCTCTGAATAATAACAGCCTGGGCGCGCCCGAAGTTCAGCTAGTTTGTGCCGAAAGCTCTACCGAAAAACTTATCAATTTAACCGAACAACTAACTCCAGTGCTTTTAAGCTTTATTAAATAAAAAATAACAAAAAAAAAAAAAAAAAAAAACAGGTTAATTGTAATTTTTTTTTTCGCCGAAAGCGATGCAAAAAATTGGAAAATTGTATTAAAATTTTGCTTTAAAAATACGGATAAGAACTACAGGCTGCATCAAGGTTTAGCAACAGTAAGGGGGGGGGGAGGGTTCGAAAAATTGACTTTTAGATCGTAAATCTATTTTTCATCACTAGCCGGCCCAATAAGCTTTAAAATGAGGGGGGAATGTCTTCAAGAAATTAGAAAGATCTCGCATACCGACAGAAAAATAGTCCATAGAAATAATATATAAGATAAGATATTGAAAAGAAGTGTTTATATTTTTGAAAATGTATACACTTTGTTATCGCAGGTTGCTTGAACCGTTATGGCTTAGATGGCAGCACGTGTTTATCATTTAACCGAACGGTTAAAATTATAGTTAAAATACAAAATCAGTTGAACTAAGTTCGTTTTTTAAGCATAGCTTTTCGAAAGTTGTAAAAATATGACTTTTTTGCCGAAAGAAGGGGAAAAATATATATTACCCATCAAGTCGTTAGTAATTTTAATGTTTTACTTCGTATTCTAATAAATATTTATAGTTTAACTAAATAAAAAGCGTAATTTTAATTTGTGGTAAAAAAAAAAAAAAACAAAGGGTCAAAAACTGCCATTAGAAGAATCTACATTTCAGTAAATGATTTTTTTTTTTTTTTTTTTTTTGAACAAAAAAACTATTCCATTGTAGTCTTAAATCTTAAACCTGATACTTATATTTTCGCTTACATTATGCTTTAGCTTTCTGACCGAAGCCAAAGCTTTAAAAAACAAACAAACCAAAAAAAGAGGGGTTTACAATTAAGAACCGATATAGTTACAGGTTGCTTCAAGTTTTCGTAACAGCAAGGAGCGTATCCATCTCATTTTTATCTCACTTGTATTATTTACTTCTTTTTATGCGTTCATGTAATGCGTGATATATGTCTAATTCATTGACGCAGATCGTCCGGGCCGGGCCAGAACACTCATTCCTTTGGTTACCATTCGAACACTCTGCCGATCGAGCCATTCCGCTCTGTCGGACACAGCGCAAGTTAAACTTCTAAATTTAACCGAAAACCTCAGTCCGGTGCTTTAAAACAGTTTTTTTTTTTGACAGAAAAAAACAATTTTCAGAGCGTGGGTCTATTTTTCGTCATTAGCCTGCACGATAAGCTTTAAAATGAGATGTAAACCAAAGAAATCGATCCAGAATTGAGGAAGATCTCGCGTAGGAACAAAAAACAGGCTACAGAAATAATATGTAAGGATGCTGTAAAGCAGTATCTACCCGAGCCACTAGTACCATTTCTTGCCCTAAAACGGAGGAGATGTACTCCTACTATTTGTACTGATTACCTTCAAATCTTAAATTTTGGAACTTACATCCCTTTGCTTCTCATTGCCCTATTTGTAAACTTGTTGTAGAAATTTGGTGATAACATTTTTATTCCTAACTGAATTTCAAACATAATTTTACTACCATAACTCAAAATAAAAATGTAAGAAATGAAAACCAAACAAGAACTCTGAAAAATATACAGAACAATGAAAAAATTAATTTAAAAGAAAAAAAGCATAAAATTATATTAGAATAAAATAAATTTAACTGTGTCAAATCATTTTTTTTTCTGTGCACGAGTCGAGGGGTTGGGGGGGGGGGGGGGTCCGTGAATTCCGTAATTTTTTCGGAGGGGGTCCGTGGAAGTTTAAGAACCTCTGGTTAGTTAGTTACACGTAATGTCTCAAACGCTTTATATGTTGTTCCATGTTCCAACTGGTTAATAGTCTAACAATATAAGCCATAATAATTAGAATATTTAAGAAGTTTTACGTATTGTTGATATTTTGTTATTGTTAAAAGAGTACTGCATTGTTGATCTAATATGTTGAAAAATCACATTCAACAATGGCGCTTGTCGGTCAATGATAATTTGAACAAGAATTAAGAAACAGCGTTAGAAGGCAAATCGTAATTTTCTCAGACCGAACTTCTTCCTGTGTGCAAAATGGAGGATGATGAAGACAATGATTATGTAATTCAAGTGGAGTCACGAGGGAAGTATTTAAAATTTGCAAGAAGTTTAGATTTCCCAACCGACAAAATGTCAGAGAAGCTGAGTAATCCTTTAAAACTCGCAAAAAGCACAGATTGTTTAAGGAAGTCTTCTAACAAAGTACCTTCGATTTCAAATCTGTCCAGCATCACAAAGCTTTCAGATAATTCGGATTTTTCCAAAAAGTCATTGAGTGACGTAGGTGCTAGTTCCGGGTTCAGTTATCACGCAAAACTTGATGAAAGTACGGATCGTTCAAGGAAGTCTCTCAACAAGTCTTCAACGAATCAAAAGTTAAGTAAGAGGATGGAGTACTTGGCGCGTCCAAAGAAAGACATTTTAAGGACTTTTTTGACAGAAAGAACCGAAGGATTCGTATCCGATGAACTGGATGACTTCTTTCAAATATCTCTGGAGAGTAAAGTTCCGTTTGGAAACTGCCCTCGACTTGTCACTGGCAAAAAACTAAACACTAGTGTGAGTAATAATTTTAATCATTTTCATGCTAATTACAAATTGTGTAACTGACTATGACTATTCTTTACATTTCAATAACTAATCTAAATTCGGGGAGATCTTGAAAACGTAACAATCCTCATATATACACCCAGTAAGCAAAATATCTCACCTCAGTATTGCATAAAGGTTGACATGCAAGAAAAATCATCTTGCATTAATGCTGCCTCAATGTTGTTATGTTACTCCATCTATGCTGTCACCCTACTAGCAAAATTTCTTGCATCAACCTTGACAGATCTTGATATTATACTGACGGCGTCAATATTGACGTGCATAAAGCTTGCATAAAGATTAAAAAGCAATATTACTATAACAACACGTATGCAACATTGCATTCATCTTAAAATATCAATATTGATATTACCTTAAAATAAAAACATCGCATACATGTTGATGCCGTCAAGATGATATTGATTTCATGCTGTCGCCGTCAAGGTAATTAGTACACAATAGAGCAGGTGGACCTTCGTTGATACTTGCGCATGCGCACAGTTCTTTCTACCCAGCGTCCCTCGCATTGCTGGCACATTGATTCAGTCGGTTCAGAGGAGTTGCACGTGGCTTTGCATTTTTTAGGCTTCGTTAAGTTGGTTGCTTAGTTATTAGTGTGAAATAGTATTGTTTTAGGAATAACTTATGAATAACTGATATTTGCATTTGTTTATTAATATAGTACTAAACAAGTCATATCGCAGACGATGTGCGATCAATGTTAGAAATGGCCAAAAATAACAAAGGACATGAAGTCCAGAATTTCGTATTATCACTTCAATCTCACAAGTAAGATTAATTTTATTCAATGGTTATTTATGTTATTCTTTGAGATTAATTCATATGTTTTGTCCATGGGATATTTTCAATGCTGACATCCATTTGAAAATGTACTTTATTGTATTTATTTATTATTTTGCTACCTTTACTCTTAAATGTGCTATAAAAACTTCCGCAGTTATTTCTAAATAGGCATTTTATGTCTTTATAATACAATTAGAAGCAAGAATTTAAAAAATAAGTCAAGTATTACGCAAAACGAAGAAACTTTCATTTTTTAAAATTAAATTGCGAGTACGATTAATATCTTTATATGAATTTCCGATCAGATGTCAGCTTTAAGAAAATATTCTCAGACTAGAAAACTATCTTGAAGAATAACAGAAATAATTAAAGAATGAAATTTAATTCTCGAGTTTGAAGTGAAAATAATACAAATAAATAAATGGATAAAACACTTTGCAAACGTGCTGATTTCATACTGTCATGTCAATGTATCCTGATATTTTCCTGTCATACCAATACGTATGCAATATTACAAAAGCAAGATCATCTTGCCTAGACCTTGATTTCATGCTGTCATGACAACATCTTGATATTATCCTGTCATATCAATACGTATGCAAGATTACAAAAGCAAGATCATCTTGCCTAGACCTTGATTTCATGCTGTCATGACAACATCTTGATATTATCCTGTCATGTCAATACGTATGCAATGTTACAAGAGCAGCCTACCTTGATATTTTCCTGATATTATGCTGCATACACCTTGTCAGTCAATATTGTGGCAGCCTGCTGACAGCATAAAGGGAGTAACATAACAACATTGAGGCAGTATTAATGCAAGATGATTTTTCTTGCATGTCAACCTTTATGCAATACTGAGGCAAGATATTTTGCTTACTGGGCAGCAGGCTGCCACAATATTGACTGACAGGGTGTATGCAGCATATTATCAGGAAAATATCAAGGTAGGCTGCTTTTGTAATATTGCATACGTATTGATAAGACAGGGTAATATCAAGATGTTTTCATGACAGCATGAAATCAAGGTCTAGGCAAGATGATCTTGCTTTTGTAATCTTGCATACGTATTGATATGACAGGATAATATCAAGATGTTGTCATGACAGCATGAAATCAAGGTCTAGGCAAGATGATCTTGCTTTTGTAATATTGCATACGTATTGATATGACAGGAAAATGTCAGGATACATTGACATGACAGTATGAAATCAGCACGTTTGCAAGGTGTTTTATCTATTTATTTATTTGTATTATTTTCACTTTAAACTCGAGAATTAAATTTCATTCTTTAATTATTTCTGTTATTCTTCAAGATAGTTTTCTAGCTTAAGAATATTTCCTTAAAGCTGACATCTGATCGGAAATTCATATACAGGTATTAATAGTACTTGCAGTTTAATTTAAAAAATGAAAGTTTCTTTGTTTTGCGTAATACTTGACTTATTTTTTTAATTCATGCTTCTAATTGTATTATAAAGACATAAAATGCCTAGTTCGGAATAATTGCGGAAGTTTTTAAAACACATTTAAGAGTAAAGAAAGCAAAATAATAAACAAGTAAATAAATACAATAAAGTACATTTCCAAATGGATGTCAGCATTGAAAATATCCCATGGACAAAACACATGAATTTATCTTAAAGAATAACATAAATAACCATTGAATAAAATTAATCTTACTCATGAGATTGAAATGATAATACGAAATTCTGGGCTTTATGTCCTTTGTTTGAAAGTCTAAAGACGAAAAAAGTTATTTTCCGCCATTTCTAACATTGATCGCACATCGTCTGCGATATGACTTATTTAGTACTATATTAATAAACAAATGCAGTTATCAGTCATTCATAAGTTATTCCTAAAACAATACTATTCCACACTAATAACTAAGCAACCAACTTAACGAAGCCTAAAGAACGCAACGCCAACGCCACGTACAGCTCCTCTGAACCGACTGAATCGTAGGTCGAAGGAGGAAGATGTGCCAGCAATGCGAGGGACGCTGGGTAGAAAGAACTGTGCGCATGCGCAAGTATCAACGAAGGTCCACCTGTTCTATTGTGTACTAATTACCTTGACGGCGACAGCATGAAATCAATACATCTTGACGGCGTCAATATGTATGCAATGTTGTTATTGTAAGGTAATATCAATATTGATATTTTAAGATGAATACAATGTTGCATACGTGTTGTTATTGTAATATTGTTTTTTAATCTTTATGCAAGCTTTATGCAGTATTAAACACGTCAATATTGACGCCGTCAGTATAATATCAAGATCTGTCAAGATTGATGCAAGAAATTTTGCTAGTAGGCCACTGGTGTGCAAAAATTAAGGACGAGACAGTTTTTTCAATATAACTTTGTAGAAAAGCTTTCCAAATCAACGCATTTAATACCGTAAGATCCCCAATACGTAAGGACATGTGTAATGTAAGCAACACTTACTAAAAGAGAAATCAGAGGGATAAAAAGAAGCTTTATTGGAAAAGTAGCATGGAGCGCAATGCGACTGAAGGCCGAAACATCCCTGTGATGGGTGTCCAGCAAGAAACAACCGGTCTTTAGTAGGGGATATGATCTTCCCCCGACTGCTAGGCAGGTTTCACAGCGTCTGCCCATGCTAAGAATGAGGGTGTCAATGAGTTGTTGAGCCATTGCTGCCCATTCGTCTTGCAGCGCCAATCGAAGCTCCCTAATCGTTACTGGTGGTAAGGTACGAGCTGCCAAGCGTCTGCCTAGAAAATCCCATACATGTTCGATAAGATTGAGATCCGGAGATCGTGCCGGCCAATCCATACGTTCAATATCCTCACTCTCTAAGAGCTGTTCGGCAGCTACTGTGCGATGACATGGTGCATTGTCGTTCATGAAAAGGAACTGCGGACCCATAGCGCCTCTAAAAAGACGCACATATGGAAGAAGAATCTCGTTACAATAACGGGTCCCGTTGACTGAACCTGCGTCGAAGATGTGAAGGTCTGTACGACTACCAAGCATGATGCCTCCCCAAACGAGAACACCGCGACCTCCATACCTGTCCCTTTCAATGATGTTCGAGGGATGATTGCGGCTTCCCCGCTCTCTCCAGATGAGTATGCGATGAGAATCGCTACTCAGACTGAATCTGCTCTCATCTGTAAGGAGTACTCGTCCCCATTCATTGTCTCTCCAATTCCGGTGTTCCCGGCACCACACAGAACGCCTTCTCCGATGGGCAGGTGTTAGAGGTACACACCGTATAGGGCGTAGCGAAAAAGACCACCACCGTGCAGTCTTCTGGCCACGGCCACGGTAAAAAGCGATATCGGTCGTCCAGTCGCCTGAGTCGTGTGTCTAGCGATTTCTCCCGCTGTCGGTCCCTGTTTCTTCTGGCCTGTAAGACAATATACCGGTCATCTGCGGGTGCGGTTCCTCGTGGACGACCACTACTGAACCCCCGGATAGCTGTTCCTGTAGTTTGAAATTGTCTAGAAAGTCGTGAAACGATGCTGTGAGCAATTCCGAACTCTGCAGCCACACTTGTCACGCTGCGGCCTTCCTCCAACTTCCCAATGATTCGACCTCGGGTAAAAGCATCCAGATGTAGTCTAACAGATTGATTATTCGCCATTTCTCGCTGAGGCAGCAACTCGGTGTGATTTTAACTGCTATACGGCGTGCAATCTCTTTGCCAGAAATACTGATCTTACACCGACAACATGCTTTATACTACTCAGACACTCCCCCATTACGTCTGCCTGCATATCTGTGCATGTGCTTTTGCTACCGTACATCACCTTACTTAATCGCCTGATTGGTCTTTCTGTCCGCTCTGCCTCTTCGTTCAGCTGATATGCTAATTTTTCGACTTCGTCCTTTATTTTTGCACACCAGTGTATAATATTGAATGATCGAGTAACGCTACTATTGTCATCAACAATGAAACTCGCTCCACTTCATGATAATTTGACAATATTTTTGGTTAATATTTGCCATGCAGGGAAATGCTTTATTTTGACGAGACTGAGCTGGATCCGGTATCTCACTGGTAAGAATGAAGAAACGAAAAAGTGGTCAACAATGAACACCCATCTGCTTGAGTTTAGGTTTAATCCACTGGAGTCAGGGGCAGATACGGGATTTCATTTTAGGGCGGGTCATGACCAAGGGTGAGAGTGAAAGTAAAATTTTTTGAAGACCCTGTGAAATTTACAAAAACTATGAGAAATCCCTCCCCCTCCCTTTCCTCGTAAAAAATTCAAAATTGTATGCAAAAATCATTGAAATAACCATTTATCATTATTATTATTATTTTAAAATAATTTTTCAGGTTTTAGAATATGTTGTTAGCTCTAAATTTTCGGAAATGGCAACCGCAGATTATGTAATTTCACGCAAGGCAATTTTTTAAAACTTAGGTTACATTTAATTAAAATAAAAATAATTAAAGTAAATCACTTGGTTTGACCTCTGGGACTCACCTTGTAAAAGCCGTGAAGAGATAGTATGATATTTCCTGTTCTAACGGTGAACTTTGAATTTGTGCTGAAAAAAAGTTTTAATCCTGTTCAAACTTACATAGCGACTTAGAATAAAATGGGCATCTCAGATACGAGTTGAAAAAACGTATAGGGCTTATTGATACGTGTAGTGGAACCCGAAAGTTATAGATCTAGGCCTGTGAATTGAAGGATTGTTCAGCGTAAAAGTTGTGACCAATTTGAAATAAAAATGAACAAAAAAAAATTAGATATAGTTTTTAAGATTTGTGGTGGCCAATGAGTGAGTTGCGCCATTGAATTTTTTAGAGGGGGAATTTGAGAGAATTTTTGACTTCATTTTGGGCGGGACTGACTTCGTTCTGGGAGGGGGGCGGGGAGGATGCTTCGTAGCTTTTGAGGGGATGTGCTATCGTCCTTCGGGTGAGGATGACCATACCTGATAAAACGATACTACATTTCTGATTTTATTTTCCAACAAATATTTGTATTAGTCAAAAAAATATTTCAGATTTTTTCGGAAACGAAGACTTTCGACACAGACGATCCGAACAACATGTACCTCGCTGCCACCAACTACCAATGCTTGAGAGACCCTCATCTTAGAAGTCATTTCAAAGTCAAACGTATGCTTAAGCACTTGAAGGACGAGCAGTTTGTCTCCCCGTGCGAAAAGGTGATCGAAAAACTCAAAGACGTCAACCAAAGAAGACACCACCAGAGACGAATCGCGGCCATGGACATTCACCAGAAAATCAAAGAACAGGTATTGTCTTGCCAATGGGATCGTTTCCAAAATTTTAAAAGTATTTTTTTTTCTGAAAGAGCATTCTTAAAAACGTAGGATCTGACCATTTTTTAAATAATTTGTCTAAGTTTAATATTTTTAAAAAAAATCACTTAAATCGGTGCGCTTTCATTGTTTAAGCTTCTGCCGAAGACATCACAAATGATGAAATGCCATTCAGTGTTGCCATTCACAGAGCAAAATATTTCATTCTCATCTTTACTCACGTGTATTTGCAACGATATGGTTGATAGCAAGTGTAGAGAGCAATTTTAATTCGCTTCTTGATTATCATAACGTGGAAACGCGATAGAAAGATGCGCCAAAGAGCATCAATAAGACGTCATCAAGACCACGCCTTGTTTGAAAAATCGGACATTTAAAAAAATTAATTAAAAAATAACTGTTGGGAAAATGAAAGTATTTTCCCGGTCCATGTTATTATTATTATTTTTTTTTTTTTTTTTTTTGCTTATTCTACCAATTTCAGTGACAAAAAGTACTGCTTTTGACTGAAGGAAACAACCCCATTATGTTAAAGTTGCTCATCCCAAAAATCCGCTACAGTCGGTAGGCATGGTCACTTTAAGCTATCATGATCAAGAACTTTTGGGGCAATTTTTTTGTGCGTGATTCAGCCCCCCCCCCCCCCATTGCTTAATGTTACTGATGCGTTCATTGCTCAAAAACAAATCAAAAAATCCAACAAATTGTCTGAAAATTTTTCAAGCTTTTGTTTTTCAACTAATTAGGGTCGTCATTACACAAATTTCAGTTTGGGGACGTTATCAGAATATGTACGGGGAAAAAAAGTTTGGGGGCTTGAAAAGGAAAAGAAAAGAAATATGGAAAGAGAAAAAGTTGTTGGAATAATCTAATGTTTAAAATGTAATGAAATAATGTTTTTGTATTTAATTGAAAAGTAACAGCATCTTGGCACCCGATTATGACTTTTGAGAATGCTGGGCAAGATCCTCATTTTGGTGCTCGCCGCCCTCTTGATTATGCTGTTTAGTGAAAGATTAAAATAGTCAGATACCTTCTATAACTTAGGTTTTGATATTTGTGAAAGAGATTACAATTTTAAGAATAATTCTTTTTTTCTCCATTGGATATTTTCATGCGACAGAAAATTACTGCATTGTAATAAAACTTAAGTTACAGATTTGATGCCCTGGGTCCCTATCCCATGTACCCATGTGCCCATGCTTTAATCGGCTCTATTACAATGCTTGACAATTGCTAAGGAACAATTACGTTTTTTGGAATAGTTAAGAATAGATAATGATTTAAGAAACAGAACGAAATACATAGTTAGTAGGTCGGATGTGCCTTTATTATAAGTACAAAATGATACAGATATTACTACATCAATGAAAAAAAAAAACTTTAAAAAAAATAATAATAATTTGAATTTTTGGTATCTTGAATTCATATTATGTTTTTCGCAATCACGAGCGTGTGTTTTTGTGTAGGCGCATGTGTGTGGGTGCTTGGGTGCGTAAGTGTATGTATGCATGTGTGTGAGTGAGTGTTGTGTACGTGCGTGTGCGTGTAGGTGTTCGTGTGTGTGTGTAGGCGTTCGTGTGTGTGTCTGTGTAGGCGTTCGTGTGTGTGTAGGCCCTCGTGTGTGTGTAGGCGTTCGTGTGTGTGTAGGCGTTCGTGTATGTGTGTAGGCGTTCGTGTGTGTGTGTAGGCGTTCGTGTGTGTGTGTGTGTAGGCGTTCGTGTGTGTGTGTGTGTGTAAGGCGTTCGTGTGTGTGTGTGTAGGCCAGTGATTCCCAACCTGGGGGCGATCGCCCCCAAAGGGGCGATCGAATTCTTCTAGGGGACGATATATTTCTGGGGGGCGATAGAGGAGCGACCGGTATTCGGATACCTGGTAATGGGAAATTCTTGACCTTTCAAAAACTATATTTATTAAAACAAATCGGTACACAAGTCAGAAATATCTTTCAGAATACATATGTTGCGTATTACCGAACCAATCATATATATGGCACGTCAAATCAAAGAAAGTCGTTCCCAATCTTGCAATCAGCGCATAAACCTCATTTCGTTGTTTCTCTTGCTGGATATAATTTAGTGAATTTCTGTTTAATTGTGCATGTTTCGTAGTGTGGAAGTTCGATATGAATTCGAAAAAGAAGTGCCGGCAGTATTCAGCAGAGTATTTAAAATTTGGTTTTGTCACGTCACCGCAAAATGTACAATTTCCGCATTGTCTTTTGTGCGATAAAACATTTTCTAGCGATGAAGCCCTCGCGAATGAAAGAGCATTTGTCAAGAGTACATGGTGACAAAGTAAATAAACCTCTTCATTATTTTCAAGACCTCAAAACAAAAGCGGATAAACGGCCAAAGGTGGGTGAACTACTTAGAAGACAAGCAACAGATCTTGACAAAGGGCTTCTTGCTTCTTACGAAGTGTCTCTTTTGATAGCAAAATGTGGTAAGCCTCAAACGAGTGGCGAATCTCTTATTCTACCGGCTGCCAAAAAATTAGTTGAAATTTTGCTTGGTGAGGGCTCCAGAAAAAAGATAAGTCAATCTCTCCTCCTGAGTAACAACACAGTTTCCAGGAGAATAGATGAAATGACTGCTGACGTTGAGTACAAACTCATAAATGTTTTGAAACAAAGTAAATTTGCACTACAGATTGATGAATCAACTGTGAGAGATAACAGAGCTATTTTATTAGCTTACGTGAGGTTTATTAATGAGCTGAAAGAGATAACTGAGTAAATGTTGTTCGCCAGAACTTTGGTTATTGATACAAAGGGATCATCGATTTTTAAAGTGGTGAAAGATTATTTTGAAGAAAAAGAAATTCCACAAATGTGAGTGCTTGCGCAGCAGATGGTGCCCCTGCCATGGCGGGTCGTCATATTGGATTTTTTGCACACCTTAAAAAAGAAGTGTCCGAAGTGATTATCATCCATTGTTCCATTCATCGTCAACAATTGGCTGCAAAAAAATTGAGTGGTGTTTTACATGAAACCTTACAATTAGTCATCACTGTTATTAACAAGATCAAAGCCAATTCTCTCAATGATCGCCTGTTTCGAGAGCTTTGCCATGAAAATGATGAAAAATTCGAACGCTTGCTTTTACATACGTACATAGACTGTGAGATGGTTTTCCAAAGGAAACTGTTTGCGCCGTTTCTTTGAATTATTCGACTCTGTAGCTGAGTTTCTCGTCTTGCATGATCCTGCTTTAAGTGAGAATTTGAAAAGCTCAAATTGGAACTTGCGTATCTCACAGATATTTTTGAAAAAATAAACGAAGTCAACATTAAGCTTCAAGGAAACAAGATGAACCTCATCAAGGCCAAAAGCATAATTTCAGCATTCATTGCCAAATTCGAAATCCACAAGGCATTCGAAATCCACAAGGCCATCCTGATTCCGACTCTAAAAAAAAGTTTAATCGTGGATCATGAACTTCCTGAAGAAAAATTTTTAATTTTTATTGATCACCTTGATCAGTTAAAAAAGAACATGGAATCAAGGTTTGCAGATTTGATCAACTTACAAATTCCTGACTGGATTTTAGACCCATTTAGGTTTGAAGATGTGGATGAACAGGAAAACTTTGCAGACGGAGTTTATGGATTTGGAATTTGATTGTGAATCAAAAATTACTTTCAAGCAATACGGTTACGAACTTGCCTGGGTGAAGCTTATGGGTACTTACCCACAACTTTGGAAAAAAGCTGAACAGCTCCTCATCTCATTCCCCTTAACATATTTAGTTGAAAGAGAATTTAGCTCTGTAGTGCAGCTTCTCAAGAAGCAAAGAAATAGATTGGACATCCGCCTCAAAGAGGACCTCAAATTAAATCTCACTAATATAAAGCCAGACATCAAAGCTATAACGGAGTTCCATCAAGCACAAGGCAGCCATTAAAAAAGTAAAAAAGAACAAATCTTAACAGTTAAAATTTTCAATTTCTTCCGGATTTCAATTAAAAAAAAGCATGTTATTGAAAAATGTAGTATTCTTATTTTTGTTAAGTATGTAAATGATGTTGGTTAATTAAAGTAAAGCACTTCAAATTATGTTTTTTTTTTTTTTTTGAGGGGGGGGGGGAGGGGTACTGGTTAAGAATAGAAAATTCAGTTTTAAAGCTAAATATTGCTTTATCATGCTCATTTTGAAGCTTTAAACTAAAATTAGACATTCAGTAACATTAATCTTCACTAAAATCAGCGTCATCTAATTTGTGTTTTTAAGGGAAGAACGTGGAGGGCGATAGGTTTAATTTAACTTCCGAAAGGGGCGATGGGCCAAAAAAGGTTGGGAACCACTGGTGTAGGCGTTCGTGTGTGTGTGTGTGTGTGTAGGCGTTCGTGTGTGTGGGACATGGACGCCACCGCCCAGCAAAAGTGGATTTCGGGGGACAGTGCTCAGGACCAGCCGCGCCGCCGCCGGTGGACGGTGGTGCTGCAGGCCTGGTCCAAGCTGAAAAAGGCACGGACGCCAAAAACGGTCAAGTGAGAACTATAAGCAATCGTGATTGCTCAAAAAATAATCCAACTTAAATTATTTTCATACAACCACAAAAAAAAAAAAAAAAAAAATGATCTAGGTCAGAATGATGGAGACTTGAGTACCTTAATATGATGTATGATTACCAGGGACACTGATGCACAATTTACATCTGTTTTCCATACTCCCCACTAATTATTGAGGAGTGCTTGGGGGATGTTTTCCCACTCCTCTCTCAATGCGGATTTGAGTTCTTGTACTGTTCTGGGAGGGACGGTTCTTCGCGCAACACGTCTGCCAAGAGCCTCCCAGGCAAGTTCAATTGGATTAAAGTCGAGAAAGTAAGCATGCCATCACTGCATACGGAGAATGTTTTCACTTTGCAGTGTGTCTGACACTTCAGTGTTCCAGTGTGGTCGTGTATCGTCGTCCATAAAGAGAAAATTTGGACCTACAGCCTCCCTAGAAAGACGAACATGGTGCAACATAACATCTCTGCAATACATTTGCGACGTATCACTTTCTTATTCAAAAATGTGAAGCGGTGTTCTGCCAATGTGCATGATGCCTGCCCACACCATGACGCCTGGGCCGTACCGATCACGTTCGCAAACAATTTTTTGTGAATAACGTGTTCCACGATCTCTCCACAGTAGTTGGTGACCAGAATCACTTGTCACACTGAAACGAGATTCGTCAGAGAACATCACTCTAGACCAATTTTGATGATCCCACCAACATGTTCTTTACACTAGCTTAATTTCTCTCGTCGATGGCGTGGTTGAACTTGGATGCAACGTACGGGCTTTCTTGCAAACAATCGACATTATTTACTCGCCGTGAAATGGTGCTTGCAGAAACATGCGTACAGGTAGCGGTTTTTAGATTTGCAGCTATCTGTCCAAGAGTGAAATTTTTGTTCCTTTTTGCCTCGAGGGCTACATAGCGATCCTCTGAAGGTGTGGTGCTCCTTCCACGAATTTTGCAAAATATTTCCACCTTCAGCGGCCATCTTTAATCGTGAGATAGCACTTTTTTATACACCCATTGCAGCAGCCACAGTGGTGACACTTTGACCCGCTTTCAGTATTCCAACCGCTCGTCCACAATCGTAGATACTCAAATGATGTCTTGCTCACATTTTACTCTTAAGTATTTTACGAACCAAATAGAATTTCAGAAAAAAACCTTTTTAACATCAAGCACTATTTTTGTTAAAAACCAAACAGCGTGAATTTTCGTACGAATCTTGAGTATGTATGCACTGTCTTTTATACTGATAACGAGGCTTGGTCTACCACGCCATCTGAACTTCAATTTATTTCTATTGGCCAGGTGGTTGAGATACAAAGTTGCATAAATCACTTGTTCCTTAGCAATTGTCAAGCAGTGTAGTATGAGCCTCAATCTTCAAGATGCGTCTTAATCTTAAAAGGTTTTGAACCGCTACAAAGACATGTGAAAGTCCAAAAACTCGGCTAAATGACCCAAAGAGTCTGTAGGAGCAGAAGTAAACGGTGAAGGTGAACCACACTGTAATTTTTGCGATTGTTTTTTTTAATACTTCGGTAAATTAATTACCTGATATATTCTTTGGTATTATCTCTTTATCTTTATAGTAAATAAAAGTAAGATTTCAAAGAAATTCTGGAAGGAAGTCTGTGGCGGACCTGCGTCCAGGAGACCCCATAGTACATACAGCATTGAAATTTTGTACAAAATTACTTCTAGCCCCGGGGGGTTTGCACCTGGGGTTTTATTTTTTAAAATTCGAATTAGTTTTTTTGTAATTAATATTTTAAGCTCAAATTTCGCGTAAATTGGCGTAGAACGAGGAAAATTTTACCTTTTCCAACAATACTATATATCGTTGGAAAGGCTAAAATTTTCCTCGTTCTACGCAATTTGTTTCAATGCTCAAACTGAAATACGATGGGAGTTATTTCCGCTTTTAGCTCGAACGTTTTTAAGCTTAGCTAAAATTTAGGCACTACTTTCTTCATTAAATCTATCAGTAAAAAGCGAAGGAATTGCGAAGACTCTAACTCGACCTTTGATCGAAAAACTAAGCTTCTATCTCCAAAGGAAATAAAATTACAAACCAATAAAATCAAGTTAGAATAATCTCATCTCCATTCAAATTATTGATGTTTTATTTGGCGTTGCCATAGTTACGTCTTTTCGATTGTTATTTTTCTTCTTTCTTATTCACAAATTTTAAGGGTTTCGATTTTAACGTAAAATCTTAGGCTCAACTCAATTCAAGCCCCGAGCTAAAGAGCAAAATATATTAAGACCACAAATATGGAAGCGTCTTTTCAAACGTACAAAACTGCAGTTTTGCAATGATCAGGAGCTCCTTTGCCCTTAACGGCTCTCAAGTTGGTACAAAATATTTTGAAACCCGGCGATGGGTGCTTTTCGATCCAAAGGGAGCTTATAATGCGTTTTTAATTTGTTTCTTTTTAATTGACGATTCAAATCTTAGCGAATCAAATAAGATTGCGAAGCAATCTTCGGGGATTGGTGATCGTTAGCGAGCAGGGGGTAGAACCCCCTAGTACAGAAAAATAAAATAATACCAAAGCAAGCATACTGTTTGACCACGGACTGTATGGAATTGGCAAACATCCAGTTAAGGCGGTTCCATTTGAATGAGGGGGAAAATAAAAATTGTATGCGCGTATTCCGCTCATTTGAATGAGACTGCTTAATTTAAAGGCTACCATACATCTGCAAAATCTGACATCCCTGAAAACTAATAGATGCTTCCATTTCCGCGTGTAAACCGGATGTTTGCCTTTCCATACAATCCGTGGTTAGACAGTATCTACGTAATTTTATGAGTTTTTTTATGAACCCCTTATTTACGAGCCTTCGGTTACAACGAGCAAATATCGCGGTCCTTATATTATATCGTGGTCGTTGTCGTTATAAGCGAGTTCAACTTAATTGCGTAGGATCCACAATGTTGATATGGAATATTGGTACTTGACATATACAGCAGGGCTTCGCAACCCGTGTGCCGCGGCACACTGGTGCGCCGCGACAAGGAACCCGGTGTGCCGCCGTATTTTCGTAGTTATATAAAAAGAAAGGGACTTGATGTATATTATTTTAAACTTACGACCGAATAGCGTTCGTATCGTTCCGTAACTCCTCAATTCACCCTGTCGATTATGTGCAATAAGACATACCCAAGAAGGGGAGAGGCGGGATTTGCTGCCTCATCTCTTTTAACTTCTTGTGATCCTATTACTTTCAGTTTTTGAAAACGGATTCTAATTTCCACGAAATCAACTAATTATACAGATTTTTTTCTAAATCTTTTGCAAACCGGATTATCGTCCCCTCCTCCAGGCAGGGATCGTGCCTTCCCGCCCAGAATTTTAGCCACAGTTTTAACTTTTGTTTTCCTTTTTTCCGGTTCCGATACTATAATTTCATTTTATCGTAGTTTCTCAAAGCTCGGTTCTGAGATTTAGCAAACTGGAAATTAAAACCATATACTGTTACCACCATCGTGAAGCTCTCATGGCGAAGATCTTACCTGATGAACTGAAGTCAGCTTTGGCTGAAGTCGTGAAAATCGTGAATTTCATAAAATCGAGGCCGCTTAACTCTCACCTTTTCTCCGTATACTTTGTGAAGAACTGAGTGCAGATCACCACTCCCTACTTCTTCATGCAAAGATTCGCTGGCTTTCATGTGGTAAGGTACTATCAATAATTTTCGAATTGAGGGACGAGGTACTACAGTTTTTAATTTTACAAAACGAAATGCAGTACGCCAGTTTGTTTCAAGACAAATATTGACTGGGAAAACTAGCGTACATGGCTGACATTTTTGAACACCTTAACAAATTGAATCGGAAAATGCAAGGACAAGGAGAGAATTTGGGTTACATGTATGGACAAGCTAAACGGGTTCAATTCAAAAATTCAGCTGTGGAGAGGAGAACTAGATCGTGGCTCATTGGACATGTTCAAACGAACCGTCAACATGGTATGTGAAGGAAATGGGATGGAAGCATTTAGTCATACTTCATGACAAGTTTAAGCACATTTCAAGAAAACTGACATAGAACCTTATGACTGGATTCGCGATCCATTCGCTTCATTTGCGGATGCATCAGTTAATTTTCAGTGGATTTGCAGAAGTGAAGACCTTTCTTTGAAGGCGCGAGAAGAATTTATGGACCTTAAGAGCGACCGTACTCTTAAACTTCGATTGAGCGAAGAGTCTCTGGACGAATTTTGGTTGCTGGTTAAGAATGAGTATCCCACCATCTCTTGTCTTGCTATTGATGTGCTGATACCATTTTCAACTACATATCTTTTCGAACTCAGCTTCTTAGCCCTCACACTTATAAAAAATAGCAAGAGATCATCTCTAAAGAGTCTGGATTAAGAAATTCGTGTAGCTCTTTCCAGCATAGAGCTGAATATCAAACTTCTTTGCTCCTCAAGGCAGGCTCAAGTGTCTCATTAGTGTCAAACGGAAGTTAAGTGCTTGGTTTTAATTTCGTGCTTGCTTCTTTCTTGAAACATTATTTGATAAATCGTTTAACTGCATACTGTGCACTTTAATGACATGTTTGACAGAAATACTTTGAAACATATGAAGCATAATTTTCTGTTAAGTCTGATATAGGTAGTTTTGTCGTTCATTATCAACCTCAATACATTCGAAATATTTCTACTTTCTAAACAAATTTAAATACACTACGTTAGTTATAGCAGCTTTATTCATATGAAAAAAGTCCCCCCCCCTATCTTTTTACCTGTGAAGATAAAAAAACATTTCTATGTTACCATTGCAAAATGAAGTTCAGTGTGCCCCGTTGATCTAGAAAGTTTTTAAGTGTGCCGCAAAGTAAAAAAGGTTGAGAAGCACTGATATACAGTATGCAACATTATATGTTAATGTTGATCATACAATTTCAGGACAAAAAAGAAGTGAGGAAGAGTGAAAAAGTGAAAAGAGAAGCTAAAGAAAAAACCGATGAACACAATCTTACAAAAATGCAAACCGTATACAGAATGTTGATAAAAGAAATCGTTGCTTCTATGAAACCAGGGTTTGTACAATTTTACAAATACTACTCATAGACGAGCACTCATGGGTCAGCAGGGGTACTGTGGCACTTGGTACACTCACAGTGGCTTCATAATAATAATAATAATAATCCTCATGTATATAATAGCCAATGATCGAGTAATGCTCCTGACGTCATCAACAATGAAACTTGCGCCACGGCATTATAATTTGGTACTATGTTTTGGAAATGTTTAAAATGCAAGGAAAGACTTTATTGTGACAAGGCAGAACTGGATCCGGTAACTTAATTGTTTTACTGGTAAGACTGCGTCATTTCAGGGGAATGCAGAAACAAAAAAGCGGTCAACAATGAAAGCTATCTACTGGAGTTAAGCGTTTATCCGCTGGAGTTAGAGTTAAAATTTCAACTACTAAAATATCGCCAAACAGGCAATGGGATCGCTTTCAAAATTTCAAAAGTATTTTTTTCTGAAAGAGCATGCTTAAAAACATAGGATCTGTCCATTTTTTAAATAATTTGTTTAAGTTTAATATTTTAAAAAAATTACTTAAATCGGCGCGCTTTCAACGTTTATGGTTCTGTCCGATGACATCACAAATGATGAAATGCCATTCTGTGTTGCCATTCACACAGAAAAAATATTTAATTCGCATCTTTACTCACGTGTATTGGCAACGATACGGTTGGTAGCAAGCGTAGAGCGCAATTTTAATTCGCTTCTTGGTTATCCTTACGTCCATCATTTGTGACGTCATTAAGACCACGCCTTGTCCCAAAATTTGTCGGATATTTAAAAAAAATAATTAAAAAATAACTGTTGGGAAAATGGAAGTATTTTCTAGGTCCATGTTTTTTTTTTTTTTTTTTTTTTTTGCTTATTCTATCAATTTCAGTGACAAAAAGTACTACTTTTGACTGAAGGGAATAACCCCATTGCTTCGTTCAAGTGTAGAAGCAATTTTTACCCGTCATATCTCGACGGACGATTTTCTGATCTTTATATATTAATAGGCAAGCAGTTTTCTTTCGGTACCGATTTCTCCTCTGTTTGAGAACCAATTTCCTTCCCCCCCTTTTTTTTTTTTTTAAGCTACTGCCAAGTTTTAGTGTCATCAACAAAAATTTTTGAAATCGAACGCTAATTAATGGAGATATTAATTAAAAACGCATTTTCGTCCGAAAGGGCTCTTTCTATGTGAACGGATGGTTTATTTTTTTCGAATTTAATATGGTTGGAAAGGTCTTTAAAAAATACTCCTAACGATGAAATTGTCAGGGCGCCAAGGTCCAATAACCTAAATCCACTAGAAAAAGTTATAAGCGTTTTTTAGTTAACGAAACTAAAAATTTTCAATTTTATCTCTTTTCCATTGTTGAAATTCATTGTTGAAGCGTGAAACATTAAGTTTTAATTCATTTTTTAAACCGCTTTTTCTACACGAAAAATGCATTTTAATACTTCGAGCTTGGTATGGTTGGAAAGCTCGTGAAAAATACTTTGAAACACGCTGTACCCGATTTTACCGTGCGAAAACGCCAACCCGCTAGAAGAAAATTTCATTAGTCTCAAATTATTCCGCTTCGCATCTTGCCGTTTTCTGTCATTTTCTACAGAAAAGAGATAACGCTACTGGATCATTTTCGAAATGAAGAGAAAAACGAGGGACTCGTTTAGCCGAACTAGTGAGCATTTATATGGATAACTTGACGAACAGAAGAAAAATACATTTCGCCGACCATTTGTGGGACTATTTTGTGAAAAACTATGTACTTGGGGAAGTGTTTCTCTGCAGAAAAACAATTTTCATTGCTTAATATGATTTCATTTTGTATTTTCCAGTTCGATGGCGAATCAAACGGTGAGGGATGCTAAGGTCATCAACGCCGAGATCCGGCGCACAGAAGAGTGGAAAGAGCGAGCCTACATCAACGAAGAAAAAAGACAAAATGTTCTCGAGCGAAATATGAAGTTGGAATTGAATGTACGATTTTCTTTCTCACTTATAAATTCAAGCCTCGTTTCAGTGACCATATCAGTTAATGAACATTCGGTCAGATTCGGAAAGAATTCTTCAAATGGGTGACTTTTGGCGATATTTCGCACCTTAAAGATAGCATCTAAATGGATTAGATCAATAAGGAGCCGACGAGAGGCCATGTCAGACTAGTCGGAATTAGAGTAGAACATATTTATAAAAGTTTTTTTTTTTTTGGGGGGGGGGGAGGGGTGGCAACCGCCATCATTCAAGGTACGAATAATTGCAAGATCTTCTCGGTTTGGTTTGCCCTGAATGACGTACATGTTTGTTGATTAAATGATCAAAATAAATAAATAATGATCACATTATCTTGATTACATATGCTGTCTGTTCTCGAACTCCGCGACTTACAGCTGCGAACGGTTCCAACTGAAAAAGGGATGATGGTTTAAGAAAGTGCATTCAGTTTTTGCTTGCTCGTTATTGTGAGACTCTGAGAAGTTGAGCTCCGACTCCGACAATGTTTACCTCTGTTTCGGAAAATAGGGAGGAGTAATTGGCACGAAGATAAGTTGAAAAACTTTCTTAAGTTTTTCAAAAATATTCCAACTAACACGTCTATTTTTCACTAAACTCCCCTAAAACAGGTAAACATAGTCAAGGTCACAGCTCAACTAACCAGAGCTGTACTACACTTCCTTCTTGCTATCACCCCCGTTTTGATAAAATCAGAAGAGACCTGACGCATGCGCAAATTCGAGTAAGGTTTCGCGTTAAAATATCGGACAGAACTATATGGGTTACTCTTGGTTACAAAAAGGTTATTTGTTATGACACAGAATTGGATAAGATAATCCAATTCTGTGTCTGGTGACCAAACTGACAAGGGGCCCGCCTTGGCTCTCAGCATCCCTGAGATTAGATAAACTTGACGCATTACAAAACTTGTCCCCAACAAAAATTTAGCTTCAAAAGTTAACGAAAATCAGACGTTTAGCTTCAGAAATTAACGAAATTCATCACTTAAATGTTCAAGTTCGTCACATTCTGTAAAGAAATATTGGTAGACGCCGGAGTTCGGTTGTGTAGTTTCAGCCCTCAAAAGAACAAAAATTGCAAATGACAGCATAGACATGTTGTGGACTTGTGCGAGCTCATGGATGAAAGATAACTCACCGAAAGTGTGTGAAAATACTTATATGAAATCATTTGCCCATTTCGGGTTTTATTGACGTTGCTTTAATTCATTTAATTTCAGCACAATTGATATGATTTTATTTCTCAAGATTCTATCTCAGAAATGCGTCCTCAAATTCTCACGAAATTTTCGTCGTATTTGACATGGCTACAAGAAAAATGCTCCAATTAAATATTTCTGCAGATTGAGGGAACCTTTCGCCGGATACGCCGGAAACTTTTCGTTGAATTGGCGAAATGTTCGTGAGATTTGAGCAAGAGTTTCTGAACTCATCGAGGAAAGAATCGTCGTAAAGGACGAAATTTGTCAAACGATTGAAGAATCTTTGATTGTGAGCGATGTATTTCTGAGATGGTACTTATAACCAGGACTTAATTTATAACAAAAAAAAAATTGAGAAGCCAATTGTCTTTAGAGTTTATTTTAATGCGTAAATGGTCTGAATTTCGTCTTATATATATATATATATTTATTTATTTATAAAGGTGTGTTGTAAAGACACACGATGCAAGCGTAGAACTTTTGTTTCAAAGGGAAACATTCTAATTATTCATCAACTACTTTTGAATAGCATAGATGGTGTTAATCATTCATTTATTGACATAAAATGACATACATTTTTACCACTGTGCATCATCTTTGTTCTTAAGAAATTATCGTTCTCGTACACATACTAACAGTGCCGCACAGCGCAATCTGACTAACAATCGAAGTGGCTCAATCGGCAGAGTGCTAGGCTTTGAACCTATTGGACCCCCGGATCTAGTCCCGAGGCATATTTACAACAAAATTGCGTATTTTAATGAAAAAAAAATTTATATTTAATAATATAAAGCTGAAAAGTTTGTTTGTTTGTTTGAACGGGCTAATTCAGGAACTACTGGTTCGAATTGAAAGATTATTTTTGTATTGAATAGTCCATTTAGTGAGGAAGGCTATAGGCTATATATATATTTTTTTTAAATCAGACTGACCGAAATATTTGTAATTGCAAATTAATTGTTTAGTGCTATGAACTCCTATTATATGGCGGGGTAAGTTTAGCTCTATGAATTCCTAATAGATGGCAGGGTAAGTTAACTTATCGAGAGGTCGCTGGCCGACAGCTGCGAGAACCATGCTGCGCGACTCAGACGCGTGGTCAGCTACACTATTGTGGGACTGTTATGGTCAGCGAACTTATTTTTGAATGAGTTTTTTTTTTCTCGATATTCAGGTACATATTTGATTTTGTAAGATTTTTCTATTGGTTTTTGTTTTCCTTATTTCTTTAACGTTTGTTTTTGTTCTCATATTTGAAGATAATTACTTTTCTAAGTAAATAATTTGATTTGTCGTATTATTCACCTTTGATTGTTCTTTATAACGTTTTTATTATAATATTGTTTATTTGGCGAAACATTTTGAATAGCAGAAAAATAAAATCGCTTCACTCGCTAAAGAACAGGGTTACGGTAGCGTGGTTAATGGCGCATTAAGCAATGAACTATATAGTTTAAAGGTTAGTTTGAATTTTAAAGCCACTGTTAATCTTTTTATGTGTTTTGGTAAATAGTTTAAAATTTCAAGGGAGGGGGGCGTGGATTATTTTATTCAACGGATTTTCTTTAAATTCTTAGCATGGGCATCGCCATGTGGGTACTGCTAGTAGATTATAAACAACCAGAACGCTAAACAGTACTGGAAATTAACGGATGCTCTGCTGACAACCAACAGCTGTACTGAACGCAGTGTACGCAACCATGGACAACTAGAAAGAAAGAAAGCGAGAAGAGCGTTTTTTGCCCACAAGAAACAACAACTTCACTTCCGTCACACAAAATTTTGGCTATCAGAATTTCAAAGCCTTCGCATAAAAGTTTTCACTTCAAAATTCACACACAATTGAAAGAAGTACAGCAGTTGTGCTCCCAAGCAAATTAAGCTCTTTCTATAACCAAAATATTCATAGTTCTTCTACAAATAGGCTCAATAACTCTCTGTTTTATAAACACAGATAAGATTTCTATTTAATTACTTTTTTAAGACTATTTCCTAACTGACGTTCTCTGCCATAATGCCAGCTGGTTCCAATTTTCAACTGTTGCCAAAAACAATGAAAAATAATTGTAATTACAAGTTAATTTTGCTAATAAAGTTAACAGACTAATTTTCTTTTTGTAGCGACAAAAACGAAAGAAGATTTATGAGCAAGAAACAAGAGTGAAAGATATTGAACGAATTACAAAGTTGTGCGAGAATATCAAACAGTGGCGCCTTGAAAGACTGCAAGAAGTAAACTTTAAGTTTCTAGAGCTAAAATTTTAAAAAGTCTTACCAAAGAGCAGTTTATTGCTCAAGCCTCGACCATTGTTTCAGTCTTTTGTGTTCTCATTTAGGATATCAGCTTTAGAAGAACAATGGGCTCGTTTCCAAAATTTTAAAAGTATTTTTTTCTGAAAGAGCATGCTTAAAAATATAGGATCTGACCATTTTTTAAATAATTTGTTCAAGTTTAATATTTTTATAAAAAAATACTTAAATCGGTGCGCTTTCATTGTTTACGTTTCTATCGTGTGACATCACAAATGATGAAATGCCATTCAGTGTTGCCATTCACGGAGAAAAATATTTAATTCGCATCTTTACTCACGTGTATTGGTAACGATATGGTTGATAGTAAGCGTAGAGCGCAATTTAATTCGCTTCTTGATTATCATAACGTGGAAATGAGGGAGAAAGATGCGCCAAATTGCATCATTTGTGACGTCATAAAGACCGCCTTGTTTTCAAAATCGTACATTTTAAAAAAATAATTAAAAAATAACTATTGTGAAAATGAAAGTATTTTCTGGGTCCATGCTTTTTTTTTTTTTACTCATTCTATCAATTTCAGTGACTAAAAGTAGTACTTTTGACTGAAGGAAAACAACCCCATCCTTAGGATTGATGTTGTAAGTATAGTCCTAGGAAGATAATCCTTTACCGAAACCAATGAAATAATGTCTGTATGGTCAAATCCGCTGACTTATATGAAATGTTACTTGAATCTTGACAGATTTTTGAACAACTTCTTTCTTTTATAAAGGACTATGTGGTGTTGTGATAGCTCATAAAATGGTTCTAACTGCATGTCCCACGAAAAATGATGTAAATCTAATTTATTTATCACACTGTTATGATTGTAATGTAATTTAAGCCGAGTTCAAGTTTCTCGGCAACAAATTACAACAACAATTTCAATTAAAATATTTTACGTGCTGTTTACAAGCACAAAACAAAGTATTTTCTTAGATGATTAAATACCAAAAGTAAAAAATCAATTTTATCACTCCAGTAGTCAAAATTTCACTTTCGAAAATTATTCCAACTAAACTCATCAAGCAGAAATGGTTAATGGAACTTTTACGGTTAAATGTATAATGATTATTGAATGGGACTGGATGTAATAAGAACGTGTAGTCTGAAATTGTGAAAAATATTTGGAAAAACAACTTTACCCATCTATTTCTTGTAACTTCTGTTATGGTATTTAGATAACTGATTCGATAAACGAAAGACTGAGTGCAAAGATTAAATTGACAAATCGTTCCTTTTGCAGCGTCAAGATTTTTTGGAACGAAAATTAGCAAGCAGGAAAGAGTGGGTGGAAAGTGGAAAAAAACTGGAGGAAGAAATGAAAGATAATTTGAAAGCACGTAAAGAACTCGCCGCACGAGAAATCAGAGATGAAATCATACAAGGTACTGAGACTGTGATATTGTATTCTTGTGCCCAAAGGCACAAGATAAAGTGCCTGAATTTAAGAAAAAGAAACTGAATAGGGCGAAATTTTAAAAAAGGCGGTAAATTTCACTTTTTATGCCAACCTGGAAGCTGGTGCATCAGCAGCTTTCTATGACGACATCTTACTCTCATTCGGGCTTTAGTTACGTTTCCACGGTAGATTCTTTTAACCAGTGCCCGGGTTTTTTGAGCCAAATCTTTAAAAAAAACAGCCGGCATTACCCAACTTCATTCGAATTTTTATGTCGAGATTCAACGAGAAAAACACGGAAATAGGAAACAGCATTTTTGACTTGTACAGTTTCTTGGCGCATGCTTTCCTGATGAACATCAACGTCAAACAGTGAGGTTGAGGCTGTTAGGAGTGCATAAGATGTCGAAACGGGGTATACTCCGCCTCAGGATTGTTGATATTGTCCTTGGATGAGCCCATTTCCAAATCGGTTGAAAACGAGATACCCTCCCCAAAGATTCCTTGGATTAAATTTTATTACCAATTACAATACCGTAGTTGATATACATGCAAGGTCAGTTATGATCGTCCCCCCCCCCACCACCGATGGTCAATTCTAGCTGCGCTAGTGGTTCTTACTAATATGGCGGTCTAAACGAGATGGAGGAGTCATAAAAACTGCTGCCTGAAATATTTTGCCATATGACAGATACCTGAAGAAACATTTTTGAAATCGTACAACATAATACAAATTGCTCAAATACTAAATCTGACTTGTTTGGATTGATTTTACTCTTTACATTATATATATATATATATATATATATATATATATATATATATATATATATATATATATATATATATATATATATATATATATATATATATATATATATATAAAAATAATAAAAGTGAAAAATATTGAAAAGACCACACCAAGAGCCCATAGATGCGCAACGCAGCAAAACTAAAAAGCCAAGTAAATATAAAATTAAGCAAACAGAATTACAAATATTAAACAAATTATAAATAACAAATGATGATAAAAAGGATAATGCAAACAGCTATTAAGTAGGAATAGAAAAAGAGTGAATCCAGAGCTCATCAGCCGTGGAGGATTCATTAATTATGGTCAAAAGACCAAAATTTTAACTATAAACTAGAAGAGAATGCTTAAGCTCCAGTACATGTAATATAGAGTAACAATGGGCAAACGCACCACTTGCTAAGCTAAAAACAATAAACTAGAGCTCAAACCTAAAACTAAAAGCAGGGGGTTTCGCCTCGACTAATTAGGAAAACAAGTTCCGATAATTAGCCTTCCATGGGACAGTACCTGCCAATAACAAAATTGTCTTACCTTGAAATCCGCGTAAACAAATCCTGTCCGTTGTTCAGCCTGATAAAAAAGCCTATCCATTCGTCAACAAAACATTCAAAATATAAAAACATATCCGGAAATCGGTCCAAAGACATACCAGGTCGCTTGTTTCGCACATGTAAAACTTATCCACCACGGTGATTCATAAAAAAATGGTTTGTCACGGTTGTATCATACATTTACACAGTTAAACAGTTTCAAAAGAAGCGAAATGTTCATCGAAGGCTATACTTATGCAGATGTTTTCAACTAGTTTTTTTAGGGAAGTTATTATGAAAAAGTAAGTTTTTGAGTACTGAAATTTCTTGCTTAAATGCAGAAATGGTATTGCAAATTCTTTTAATTCTGATAGCTTGCGAAACAATAATGCCAATAAAAACCTTTTTACTTAGGCAGGAGGAGAAATCTTGTAAACTGTTAACTGTGAAATTGAATTCACGTCTTTTATCATAGATCGTAGTGGAACAATTCGAGTCAATTTGTATGTTGATATCCAAGAAATTAAAGCTATTATGATTAGAATTGGTCTTTTTGAGCGTTAATGAACTATGATAAATAGTTTTGCTGAGTTCAGAAAAATTAGGAAAATTTATACACAAAAGGTCATCAATGTATCTGCAACAAAGAGGTGTAGAGGAAGGATTGTCAATTAAATATTTTCGTTCATAATATAAAAGAAAAAGGTTGGCTAATGTAGAGCTAAAATTAGCTCCCATTGCTATGCCATTAATTTGAAGAAAACATGAATTACCATTTTTGAAAAAATTATTGAAAATACAAAATTTAAAAAGACCAAGAAAAAACAATTCATTAAAATCAAGGGAATCCTTGACTGAATTAAAAAGTTCTGAAACAGAGGAAAAAAGTTCAACGAGTGGGATATTGATGAAGAGGTTTTCAAGATCAAAAGTTTCTAAGTGATTTATATCAAGCATATTAAGTAAATTGATAACTTCAACACTATTATTAACAATCCAGAACCAATTCATTTGTTGAAGTTTAAGTTGTTCAAGAATTTTTTTGAGAAATTGTTCAAGCTTAACACTCAGATTTTTTCCAATGGTGTTGGTGGCAGAGCAAATAAAGCGAAATCCAACAGGTGTTTTATGAAATTTTGGAATTGCATATAAGTAAGGTAAGTTAACAGAATCGGGACGTGGCAATTTAAAAAGTTTGTAAGCAGCAGCAAATTTTTTGATGATGGAGGATTCATTAAGTTTGGAGAAAACATAAGTGGTGGTTTTTTCTAGTTCATTTTTCAAAATATTAGCATATAATTTTTTGCAGCAGATAGAGTAATTAGAACTTGCTTTATCAACAACTGTAAAGACAAAAGCTTTTTTAAAATTATTGATGGCATTATTTTCATCAGCAGAAAGATGGAAGTATGAAGATTCAGTGTTAACAATATCACGTAAACGTGATTTCAGTTCAATTAAAAAGTGGTGTCTATATTCAAGAAATGCATTAAGTGGAACATTAAAACAATAGGAGATTTTTCTTAAAAAATATTCAAGTTCAAATGTAAGCTTATTAAAAGCTTTTAGGAAATTAATACGAAAATTAGGCCGATATTTAGTACCCAAACTAAAAAGTTTAAGGAGTTTTTTGTTTTGTAAAAAATTCAAATCACCGGTCAGAATATGACCAAAATCAGAGTTGAAGAAGATGGAATTAGAGAAATTAGCACAATTACAGTCAAAATTCAAATATTTATTAAAATTTTTTGCAACTTCTTGATAGTTTAGAATATTTTTTGAGAAAGGAGGATTGAATTTGTAGCTGAAGACAATTTGTAGATCCTTGATGGGAAAAAAATCCAAAAGTTTTTACTGTGTAGTTTAGAAAAGTTTAAATAGTCGAAGGATTTTTGCAAAAAACTAAAGGTGCAGTAGTAAGTTTGATGTTGTTGCGTATAACCAACTTTGTAGATCAGAAGATAATAACAAAGAGATTCAAAGTGTGAATTTTTAAAAAGGTAGTTTGGAAGGAAATTTTTAAGTTTTTTTAGAAATTTTTGTTTAAGACCAAAAAGAAATTTCCTAACATATTCAGTGTCATAAGAATGACAAAAAGAATTTTCAAGCTTATTAAGAATTTCAAAGGGCGAAAAAATGCAGAAACGAGGAGGGGATTTTCCTGATCCTCTATTAAAACGAGAAGTACTTGTATTATTTCCAAATCTAAACAATGAATAAATACAAAGATTTTTAGAAGAGTTATGGTATGCTGTATATAATTTATTATCAAGGAAGGAATTTAACCCATTAGGGAAAATAGATTTGAATTTTTTACAAAACAAAAAACTCATTAAACTTTTTAGTTTGGGTACTAAATATCGGCCTAATTTTCGTATTAATTTCCTAAAAGCTTTTAATAAGCTTACATTTGAACTTGAATATTTTTTAAGAAAAATTTCCTATTGTTTTAATGTTCCACTTAATGCATTTCTTGAATATAGACACCACTTTTTAATTGAACTGAAATCACGTTTACGTGATATTGTTAACACTGAATCTTCATACTTCCATCTTTCTGCTGATGAAAATAATGCCATCAATAATTTTAAAAAAGCTTTTGTCTTTACAATTGTTGATAAAGCAAGTTCTAATTACTCTATCTGCTGCAAAAAAATATATGCTAATATTTTGAAAAATGAACTAGAAAAAACCACCACTTATGTTTTCTCCAAACTTAATGAATCCTCCATCATCAAAAAATTTGCTGCTGCTTACAAACTTTTTAAATTGGCACGTCCCGATTCTGTTAACTTACCTTACTTATATGCAATTCCGAAATTTCATAAAACACCTGTTGGATTTCGCTTTATTTGCTCTGCCACCAACACCATTGGAAAAAATCTGAGTGTTAAGCTTGAACAATTTCTCAAAAAAATTCTTGAACAACTTAAACTTCAACAAATGAATTGGTTCTGGATTGTTAATAATAGTGTTGAAGTCATCAATTTACTTAATATGCTTGATATAAATCACTTAGAAACTTTTGATCTTGAAAACCTCTTCATCAATATCCCACTCGTTGAACTTTTTTCCTCTGTTTCAGAACTTTTTAATTCAGTCAAGGATTCCCTTGATTTTAATGAATTGTTTTTTCTTGGTCTTTTTAAATTTTGTATTTTCAATAATTTTTTCAAAAATGGTAATTCATGTTTTCTTCAAATTAATGGCATAGCAATGGGAGCTAATTTTAGCTCTACATTAGCTAACCTTTTTCTTTTATATTATGAACGAAAATATTTAATTGACAATCCTTCCTCTACACCTCTTTGTTGCAGATACATTGATGACCTTTTGTGTATAAATTTTCCTAATTTTTCTGAACTCAGCAAAACTATTTATCATAGTTCATTAACGCTCAAAAAGACCAATTCTAATCACAATAGCTTTAATTTCTTGGATATCAACATACAAATTGACTCGAATTGTTCCACTACAATCTATGATAAAAGACGTGAATTCAATTTCACAGTTAACAGTTTACAAGATTTCTCCTCCTGCCTAAGTAAAAAGGTTTTTATTGGCATTATTGTTTCGCAAGCTATCAGAATTAAAAGAATTTGCAATACCATTTCTGCATTTAAGCAAGAAATTTCAGTACTCAAAAACTTACTTTTTCATAATAACTTCCCTAAAAAACTAGTTGAAAACATCTGCATAAGTATAGCCTTCGATGAACATTTCGCTTCTTTTGAAACTGTTTAACTGTGTAAATGTATGATACAACCGTGACAAACCATTTTTTTATGAATCACCGTGGTGGATAAGTTTTACATGTGCGAAACAGGCGACCTGGTATGTCTTTGGACCGATTTCCGGATATGTTTTTATATTTTGAATGTTTTGTTGACGAATGGATAGGCTTTTTTATCAGGCTGAACAACGGACAGGATTTGTTTACGCGGATTTCAAGGTAAGACAATTTTGTTATTGGCAGGTACTGTCCCGTGGAAGGCTAATTATCGGAACTTGTTTTCCTAATTAGTCGAGGCGAAACCCCCTGCTTTTAGTTTTAGGTTTGAGCTCTAGTTTATTGTTTTTAGCTTAGCAAGTGGTGCGTTTGCCCATTGTTACTCTATATTACATGTACTGGAGCTTAAGCATTCTCTTCTAGTTTATAGTTAAAATTTTGATCTTTTGACCATAATTAATGAATCCTCCACGGCTGATGAGCTTTGGATTCACTCTTTTTCTATTCCTACTTAATAGCTGTTTGCATTTTTCTTTTTTATCATCATTTGTTATTTATAATTTGTTTAATATTTGTAATTCTGTTTGCTTAATTTTATATAGATATATATATATATATATATATATATATATGTGTATAAAAGTGTATAGTAAAATATTTCTTTTCCATTATTTTTCCAGAACGAAGAACAGAGCAGATGAATCTTCCAACCGAAGAGTACTGTTCTTCGGAAATTAGAGAATTAGTCCTCGGTATGATGACCAGAGTCGCGATAAATGAAATTTGTGACATAACAAGTGATGAACTAAGAGCTATGATAGAACTGAGCGAGCTTAATGGAGACATGGGGGAAAAGACTAAAATACCGTCACGAAGTGCTTCAAATATTACGATGAGAGAAGATTTCGGAATCTCAGAAGAATTACGACGTGCTAAAAGCATTAATGATATGTTACCTGGTGTGTTAGAATCCCAAGAAGAAAGTTCAGAAACGGATAGCGAGAGCGAAGTTGAAACATCCATATTTACCTTCAAATGCCTGTAGTATTATCGATGGAGTTATTATTTCTGTCACGCCAGTAAAGTTATGAACATCGAAACTTTATCTTATACAATTGTAAATCTATATGAGATCTTAATTTAGGTTTTTCTTTTAAAAGTAGAAATGTGAACAAAGAAATTGAGTCTTTTACATTAAAGTTAACTATAGAAATTTCAGAGTGGTGTTTTAAGTGAGTTTTGTGTTTTTTTTTGGGGGGGGGGATCTCGTCCTTGGGAGATAGGAGGTGAGTACTTGAGAGGGGTGCGACATTGCTCTTGGGAGGACGCCCCCCTGTTTAATCTGTGAAATTAAAAGAAAACCTTAGAAGTTGTTATTTCCCTACGTTGTTCTCAAAGCGTGATATCATTTCTGTACCTCCGAGTCAGATGGACCTAATTAGAAGGACGATACTTAGTATACAATCGACATTTTCAGAGAAATTTTAAAAGGAATTTAGTCTCTTTAATAAAAGGTCGCGTTTTGGGGGAAGCGCGATAAATTTGAGGGGGAGGGGGATTTATGCGAATAATAATAGCAATATAAAAGAATAATAACAGTCCTTGCAATGAGGAGGGAGGTCATGACGCAGACAATGCCATTAAATTTTTTACAGAAGGATCCATTAAAAAGATGGTGGCATTTTTCTTTTGTTTCGGGGGGGGAATAAAATTGAGGGGAGCCACCGCACTTGGGGAGGGAAATTGGCCCCCCAGCTACATCACATACATTATAAGATCTGCAATACGGAAAAGTCATCGAACATCTTGATATGCAAATGTTCCAGCAATTCAGATGAATAATAATGCCTAGAGCAGGGTACCCATTCGATGGGGGCGGAGGGGTCTTGAAGTTGACTATACCATTGAAATTATCAGGGAACTTATGTTAAAAGTATTTTAGTCTCTTAAGTAGGAATTCTAGGTTTTTTTGGGGGGGGGAGGAGGGGGCAGGCTCGGTATAATTAAAAATGAGGGGGCCATCGCACTTATTGGGGATTGGCAGCTCAAGCATTATGATCTATATATTAAGATCTGCAATAGAGAAAATCCTACGAAAATCTTGAGATGTAAATATTCAAGCAATTTATTCGAAAGATAAAGCTGGGGTGCCCATTTAAAGGGGGGGGGGGGTCATGAGGCTGACAATACCATTGAAACTCTCAGAGGAGTTATTTTTCAAGGATTTTAAAATCTCTTCACTAAGGGAGCCCGTTTTTTTTCAGGGCGGGGGGGATGACGCTCAGTACAATTGAGGGGTGCCGTCGCAGTTAGCGGGATGTGGCTTCCCTAACTATATTATTTGTATATTGAACTCTGCAATAGAGGGAAGCCATCGGACATTTTAAAAGCTAAATCTAAAAGTAGTTTATCCCAATAATAATTGCTAAAGCAGGGGGGCTGAAGCCCATGGGGGGGGACGTGAGGCAGACTACGTAACTGAAAGAATCAGAGATGTTATTTCAAAAGGATTTAGCCTCTTTTTTTTGTGGATCCTAGTTTTTTTTGGGGGGGGGGGAGGGGAGGATTGGTAAAATTGAGAGGGGCAACACACTTGGGGTGAATTGGTACTCCTAGCTACAAGATCTGCAGCAGAGATAAGTCATTGTAAATCTTGATCCGTAAACATTTCAGTAATAATAATAATAACAGCTGAAGTAGAAGTGCCCGTCCTTGGGGGAAGGGGGGGGGGCATGAGACGGACTTTACCACTGAAATAATTAATGAAGGTTTTTTAAACGGATTTTAGTCTCTTTAATGAGATGTCATGTTTATTTTCGGAGGGGGGGGACTCGTTTTAATTGAGGAGGTCATCTTTTTTGAGGGGGGGGGGGCACTTGGACATTTATCTATGCATATCAAGATCTGCAATTGATAAAAGCCCTCGTTAAGTAGTATTTCTGTAATTTTTTCAATAATATTCGCTACAACGACCCTTCCCCCGCTCATGTGGTGAGGGGGGGGGGGTCACAAGCACAGACCAAATTGTTGAAATTTTACAAAGGGTACTTGAAAATTTTCAAGTCTTTGTGAAACAGACCTCATTATAGGGGAATAACATTTTCAAACGGGGGTGGGGGAGATGCCATGTAAACTTTCGAGGGGGAGTAACATCCATATTTAAATCATCTGCACATTAAAATTTTCTTCCTTTACATAATTTGCAAAAATCATTCAAGTTCAGAAATGCAAGTTTATTCTCAGTTTTCTACGACAATCGATGTTTCGCAGAGAACCGAAAATCCTAATATATTGTTACACGTTCGATACACTTTCTTTGAATGATATGACACAGTTCTTGAAGAAAACACAGGAGATTTATTTACAACTATGTACAAGAAATATCATTAGCAACTGCTAAATTAACCACAGCAATTAGGCAAATGTCAATTAACACCGTGAATTCAACGGTTACACACGTATTTACATCCAAATACGCGAAAACACAGCGCAAAGGCTAATACACGTAATAACAGAGCTAACCGCTCAGATAGTTTAAAAAGCAAAAGTAATAACTCTCCCATTCAAATGCCACACGGCTTTTATACAGCTTTGGAAAGTTCGACAAAATTCGAATTGCTTTTCGATGTTTTCTTTTTGTTCCATTTACAAATCTTATCTTTCAGAAATGAGGGAACCATATACTTCATTCGAATATAAGGAGGTTGTATATTCATTACAAGAAACTATTTACATGTTAAGTTACTACAATAATTTTAGATGAAAGATAATGGAATAAACGCCATATTTAGCCAGATTACAACAAATTAATCAGAAAAATAATTACTATTTACAGAATTTGTAACAATATGCTACCCCAATTCCCCAATCTATGTTTGATAAGTCGAAAAACCCCAAGTACGTAAATGCATAGAACTTTCACAAAGAAACCTATGTCCGTGTAAGCTAGAATTTGCATTCGTATAATCATTTCAACTCCAATTTTGTTGCGACGTTTTTGAAGGATCCCCCGGAAATCGTTTGAAATTAAATCACCAAAACACGATTTAAGGATATTTTTGATCAAATGAAGAAAAAAGCGACTATCCTCCAGAAATTGTTTGAAATGGAAGTCTCAAAAAATACAATTTTAAATTATCTTTGGTGACTTTTGGAAGAAAATGAAAGTTAAGATTCTCTTCTAGAGAAAGATAGTTGCGCATTCCTGCCCCCCTCCCCCCTCTGGCTACGACCATGCTCATGCTTAGTAGTGATTTTTGAGATTTTCTTGACTTAGTTTTCGTTTAAAATGCTTAAAAAGAAATATACCACATTTGAAAGAAAAAAAGTTATGGCCCGCGGGCAGGGAAAATTATGCCCGCGGGCCATAGTTTGGAGAGCCCTGCCACACCTAAAGTGTTTTCCTATAGCTATTTCAATTTTGATTTAGAACAGCAGCCCGCGGAAAACCGATGTGGTCTTTTTTTCCGTTCAATGTTACGAATCGCAGCCGAAACAACCGATCGTCTTTTTCCGATATTAAGAACTATTTTAGCAAACTAAGAACCAAATAGTTGGAAATTGATTTCTTAAAAAAAAGGGAAACTTCATATTAATTCATGAATTACTGCAATTGCATGCAGTAATGACAACAAGAAATCTTGGTTTGTAACTTTCTTTCCTTTTCCGTGTTTACCCATTTTATCTAGAAAAAAATTAAAATATGTTTAAATTTGATGTGTGTTATGGCCTATAATAATGTGAGGTCCGACCCTCGCAAAAGAGGTTGGACATTACTGGTTTAGAGCTACGAAATCAACAGTGCGCCGTTTATATAAACCAATAACTTTGAAATTCCCTGTTTTACACAAAATACCGTATCCATTTCTCTTTCTGCATTTCAACAAATGGATACTAGTATGTTGTGGCCATCACGAAACTTTCTTCTATATTTTTCTTTTTCTTTTTTTTTTTCTGATCCCTCCCCATGCTTGACGAGGAAGCAATATTCCCAACAAAAACAAAATTACACATGCAAAAACTTGACCCAATGTCTGAATTATTGCAAAAGCAAAGCAAAGAGCGAAAATTGAAAGTTATTTTAAAAGCCTTGCTTGAATGAATTACAAATATTTTATTTGTTAACAAACATAAGATGGCAACAGTTAAAAATTTTAAATCATTGAGATAATATTTCCTATCATTTCCATACAATTAAAATCACGAGAAATACGCAGACGACCATCTATTACGATTTATCTTTCTTATTGTTGCATTAATAAAAATATTTTTATTCGCAAAAAAAAAAAAAAAAAAAATCAACACCTCTTGGAGCGATAGGCGTCAAAATTGAACCAAAGCCTGTTTACATATGGATTCACATATATTCCAAATTTCAACCAGAACGTAGCATTACTTCTTGAGATAGGGCACTCAAAATGGAAAAAAAGAACGGGTGATTGCGCTACCCCCTTTTTAGCTGTTGACACAAAATAAAATCAGTTCTTATACCCACTAAGGGCTACTTGCCGATAAATTTTTCTTTCATTCCGTTCATTATTTCTTGACATACAGCAGTCACAATTGACGACAAAAAACGTTCTATAGCTCAACCCCCGTTTGAGTTATTGACACCAAAATTGAATCAGCACCTGTTCCTGTTAATACCAACCTATGGACCAAATTTTGTTTGATTCCGCCAGTAACTTCCTGAGGAATAGCAAGCACGCGTAACTCGAAAAACGTCCCATTACTCCACCCCCCTTGGAGGAATTCGCGCCAAAAACTAATGGGCACAAGTTCACATAGGGGCACATATGTGTACTAAATTTCGTTCGATTTCATGCGGTAGTTTTTGTTGTAGAGCGGCCACAAAAAAATGGTCACACACAGACGTGACACATATACATACACACACACACATACATACATACACACACACACACATACATACCACACACACACAGACAGACAGACATTTTCCAAAAATGGTCGAAATGGACTCAGCACACCTCAAAACGTTCGAATCCGTCAAAATTCGAAATTCGAAAATTTGCACGAATCCAATACTTTCTTCTATATATTAGATATAGAAGAAAGTAATAAGTGAGTTGCATAGGGACCACCTTTCAGTGCAGAAGACGTGAGTTTATAGATGAAAGAACATTCGAACAAAAAATATCATTAATATGATAATTCAACATTATTTTGTAAACAACTCACATATCGAGACTATTCCCTTATTAGTAACACAGCACAGTGCAGACAACAAGAGAGTGAGCCGAAAAGCGACGTATAAGCAAGAGAGACGCACAGAAGTGACACATATAAACGAGAGATTACTTACAGCTCAGTGTTGATTCCAGAACGTTTTCCGCAAAGAAAAAACACTCATAATTCTTGGCGAAGGGGAAAGAAAGAGATAGTGTATTATAATGATGACTTGGACCGAGGAAGGTCTTAAAATATCAAGATTAAAAAACCTTTATAACTAAAACTTGCTGTATTTTCCAGCGTTGCACAGACTACCTCGACAATAAAATTGTGTCAAGTGACACAAGTTCAATAATCAGGTTTAAATAAAGGAGTAATTCCGTAAGTTAAAATTCCAATGCGGACCTCTTCAATTTTTTTTTTTTTTTTAATTTCAAAAATTCAGTCGCTTTTATTAATAGGCTTAAACATTCCGTTGCTTGAATTTACTGCAGAAAATCCCCCAAGGAAGGGATTTCTCCCACCCCTTTGAGGCAAAAAAAGAAGGGCTTACGATTGATTTTTCGCAATTATTATCGCCCTCTGTAATGTTTATATGAAAAAATTTAAAGATTAAAATAAAGAGAAATTTATTTTTTAGATATACTGAATTTCTAGAATCGTATACGGAAGTATTCAAACCGTATAAAATTATGTTACCGGATTTTTTTTTTATTTTTTATTTTAAAGAAAGAAAGAAAAAATGAAATTAAACGCGGGTTTTTCTCGCGCAAGACTTCGACGAGTTACCGTCACGATAGATACATTCAAAGCATGACGAATTGTTTGAAGTCAAAATGGATCATATTACAATTTTTCAGGAAATTGATGAGATATGTGTTGCATAAAAATGTGTCAAAACCCCTTATCAAGTAGCTAAATAGGGTAGCGATCAACTTACAATTCATGCAAATTACTGTTGTTTCTCGGAATGTTTCACCCAAAAAACTCATAAAAATTGTATAGACGTTATCGGAGCACTCAGTTAAGTTCCAGTTCACCGCTGCTCGTCCCTGAAGTCGTAAACGATGAAGACTTTTTGCATTTTATGCCTTTTGGCGTTCATTTCAGTTACAGCGTGGTAAGTATATTTGATTTAATTCGTCAACAGAAACTCAAGGCCTACTGGTTGACCACCACCAAGCCAGGTTGACAACGAGTGCCATAGTCACATCTCTATATAAATAAAACAGTTAACTTGGCCAGTGCGTGGAAGGTTGCCCGATTCAAGCGAAATCGTCCAGGGTTGCGGAGTCGGATGATTTTGAGGTAAAGGAGTCGGAGTTGAAGTGGGAATCGAAGGTTTGGAATTCCAAGAGTCAAAGTCGATCCTTTTCCCTCCAAGTCCACTACGCTGCCAGTGCTTGCGGAGTCGGACTGATTTTGGGGTAAATGAGTCAGAGGCTCTAAAACTCTCGGAGTTGGAGTCAGTCATTTTCTTCCGACTCCGCAGCCCTGAAATCGTCATCCTTTTAGTTCTAAAAATACATCGAGATAAAGTACAGTTGAACCTGTTCACCCTGAACCTGCCTCTCACAAATCTCTCTGTATCAAAAATTTTCAATTTACCTGCATTTATAGCATAAATTCAATGTTTTTTCTCATGTTTATCTCGAATGAATTTTCCCGAAAACCTCTATGTCTCTTTAACTGACTGCTGCCTTTATTGTATTTGATCTCCTGCCTTTTTTCTGATATCAACAGTCAAATAGTCCTCCAGTGACAGTAAGACAAATAAAATAGAGAAAACTGATGTATACAAGGAGCAAGTTGTTTTCTAGGAATTTCGGAAACTAAGAAACTGGGGGGGGGGGGGGTATGATCAGTGTAAAAGCTTTGTGATGAGCATTAATTTCGAGTCATCGAGGACAGTTACTTTGTTGAGATCTCTGGGTTCATTCCCTTCTAGTATTTAAATGTTACAAATAAAAGTCTTAATATTTTTTAAAGATAATCATTGAAAGATAATTATCATCTCTTTAAAGGTATGCATAAAATTCCTTTCTATATAATCATTGAAAATGGTAAGACGTGTAATCCCAACATGTCATATTGTAAAATCTTCTACAATATCTGCAAAAGTATTCGGTAACTCTTCCATTTTCTTCCGATAGCTTATTTTTATAACTTTTATCAAAATCTTTGTATCTCGAAAACTCTATATCTTGAATTTTTCTTCCGTCCCATGAAATTCGAGATAGACAGGTTCGTTTGACTGCATTTGAAAGAAAGATCATGTTTTATTTAAATTTCCTTACCAGCCATTTATAATTTTCATAGCATATACTAATAGGCATCCGAACCTCCTGCTCACCTTATCTTAAGAGAAATAAACTTCGATATTTTTGGAAACAGCTTTTATAGCTACTTTATTATTAGTACAGTAAAAACAGGGGTCGGACCCAAACATCCAAAAAAAAAAAAAAAAAAAAAGCTAAACCTGGTGCAAATTGTTTATTACCCTCCCAATAAGAACAGGTAAAAAGTCCCACCCCATTGTGCGTCGGGTTTTGGAATGGGAGGCATCTAAAAGTTGCTGTTTTGGGTATTTTCCCAGAATTTTTAGAGTAAATTTAAAGTGAGAAAATTATGTTATACTAAATTTAAAAGCATGAACTTAAAGGTGTTTGACTCCCAAGAGGGATGACATGACCCACCAATGCTACAGAGCCCCCCTATCCCCGTAAAACGAAGCAGTACCCCCGAACCTCCCCTCCATACATTTCATATGGAAACATTATTTTATGCTAAGAAAATTGCTAGAAATCAAGTGTGTCCATCCTCCAAGATCGATGGTGCACCTCCTCTCAAAGCTACAGCACCCCCCCCCCTCTGCTAAATAAAACAAATCCTCAACCCCCCCCCCCCTTTATTTCAAGTAGAAGTATTATTTAATGCAAATCTAAAATGCATTAAATCAGGACTGTCTACCCCATAAGAACAGTAGTTCACGTCCCAAAACGAAATTATATACTAAAATATTATCCTTCCCCCCACCCCCTCCGATGGTGCACATCTTATTAAATGGCCAGAAAAATAACGCTGAACTGTTTTTTGCTTTCAAATGATTTATCCTAAGCTTGTAACAAAAAGTCTTCGTTATCAAGATGTTTTTTGGAATCTAGATCCTCAGCAAAATCGTTATTGTTGCAGCTATGTCTAACACAGTTTGTGCATATAATTGAGCACTTCAGTTCACTTTTAGACTTTTCAAACATTTACTATATCCAATGAACCCCTCAGAACAAGCACAAGATTTGAGACGCAGAAAGAGCAGAAGGCTTGGCTGTTGTAATAGGACGCAGATTATATTTCTGTGGTGCTTTCTTTGCACCCATCAAAAATGACACTAGCATTTGCTGGCTATTTCCTTGAAGCTTACATAACATTACCAAAAATATGATCAAGCAGTATCTTCCATCTATTACATATGAGGCAGTGAGAAGCAGAGGGATGTAAGTGACAAAATTAAAAATTTGGAGATAACCAGTACAAATGGTTGGTGAACCTCTCCTCTATCTTGGAGCAAGAAATGGTACTAGTAGACCTGGTAGTTGCTTCTATACAGCATGATTTAGAAAAGAAAATCAATGAAAGCCTACCTAGGATCTTATCTTTAAACGCGTTTTATTCAAAACTTGAAAATGTCTACTTACATTCCTTTGCTTCTCACTGCCTCATATATGACACCAGCTGTTCGTTCTGTGATGTTGGATGAACCTTTTGCTTCAGATAATAGTACTTTAACGATACAGGATTTCTTTCCTTCTGAAACCAGATTCATCGAATACTGATGGAGGATCAGCGCATAACTCGTACCAGAAGTTTTTAGCAATTTGTTATTCCATCTTTACTGTTCATACCATTCGATGTAAAAGATGGTTTGGGCTTACACATCTTTACAGATAGTAACTACTCTCGTAACAGAAGCTAAAGACATAACTGCTTACCTCCTTTACAAAGAAATGCCAAAAAATTGTTTGCCTTCAATATCCTTTGATGTTACTACCCGAACGTTAAAGGTCTCATCGCAACTCACCTTATCATCAGCGAGCAATACCACTACTTCTGGGGGCTTTAGAAACGGATTATGATTTCCAAACTGAGAGACAAAAAGGTGTAAATATTTAGCATTCTATTGTTGTATTACTCATTGCTATCATCAACACTTGTTCTATCGTTGAATCACTACAGGTTCTAGACCACCTGAATTTTCCACTGCGTTAGATCGTTGGATAGCTCATGTTTTAGCTGATGTTTGATGTCATCAAATTTTTTTTTATCGCATAATGTACTCAAAAGTTTCAGATAGTGTTGCAAGTATATGTCCGCATATTTAGTATAATTCACATAACCAGCTGCGTAAAAGAGAGGTAGCTTGGTGTTTGCAAATGAGAATCCCCACCGACTTAGAGGGTGCAGAATTGCAGCATTGCCCGTCTCACTATTGGCGATTCCGGTTTGTCCCACCCTTACGGTGAAGGCAAAAGATTGTAGAAAAGTTGAAGTAAGTTAATCAAGAAGTAGGGAAACTTTGGTCAATTTGGACTTTTTTTATGCTGCACAGGCATTTTGTTTTCCAGCGCTCTAAACAATTTAATAACTCCAGTCACAAATAATTTGGTTACTGAGCTCGCTTAGATCTTTTAGAATTATCATTCTGACATTACCATATCATTGTGAGGCATTTTGTACTTCGGAAAAGTTTAAGTCAGGGAAATTTTTTCGTGAACTTCACTGCAATGGTTGATTTTAGAATGTAAATTCAGCCCCCCCCCCGCCCTCAAAGCGATGGCGCACCCCTTAAGTGTGACGGAGTACCCATCCAGAATAAAAGTTCTCAATAAAGAAAGAAATACCCCTTGAAAAAACTGCCTTAAAAATTCCAATGACGCAAAGCTGCTCCATGGACTCCCCCCCCATTCCCCTCCCCCGCCTGTGCACCCCTGTTAATTAGATTTTTTTTCTGTGAGAGTTTATTGTTTTACTATTATAGAGTAGTTTCTGCGAGGTTTGAGAATTTTTTTTAAGTAATAGAAATTATTTTTATTTAAATAGAGCATTATTTCGCCCCCCCCCTTCCCCCAAAACCCGATGCGCAAAGTGCTGGGACTTTTTACCCCCTCTTGCTGGAAGGGTAAGAAGTAATTTGCAACAGGTTTCACTTTTTTTTTTTTTTTTGGATGTTTGGGTTTGGCCATTTTTGGCCTAATTTTACTGTACTATATATAACTAGCTGCATTGGCCGGCTTTGCACGGTCTACCTCGAAAATAAAAGTTATGTCAAGTGACGCATGTTCAACAATCAAGCTTCAATTAGAGGGGAAAACTGAAATTTCCGGTTCAAACAATCAGTCTTAAAGAACGAAAACGTCAAATCAACAATTCCCGAAGAAATTAAACGCAATTTTCCTGGTTATCTTCTGCTGGCGGAACAAAAAAAAAAAAAAAAAAAAAAAAAAAGAAAGAAAGAAGATAAATTACCAAATATTAATCAAAATCAGAAATTTTTACCTTAAAACAAAAACAAAATTTTATTTCGTCACAGTCCAGGAAAAAAAAAGTGGCAACCTTCTGAAACTTTATTCGCAACTCCAACGAACTATAGGGGGCACTGAAGTCACTGTCTAATGGCGGAATTGAAAACTACAACAAACGCACATGGTAACGAAGAAAATGCTAAAAGTGTTGTGATTTTTGTTCGTACGTATGATTTTTTCGCTTTATTCTTTTAAAATTAATTTTCAAAGTCTTGTGGATATTCTGGCCCACGTAGAAAGAAATGAGAATTCAAGAAGCATTACTAAACGTCAAAGATTCATGCAAACTACGTAGTTCGTAGTTCTAAGCAGCTATTTCCACGATGTTGAATTCGATATTTATCAATTCTTGATAAAACTAAATAATAATTGTGGCCTGACAAGAATAACAATTAATGCTAGAAAATTCAATGTGACATTACAAATTGTTATCGAAAGAAGATGATACTTTTTTGCCTTGCTTGGCTAGCGCTTATTTTTTTTTCCATTTGTAGTTGAGTTATTTCTCTCGAATTCCCGAATCGGTTCATTTAAAAATTTTCTGTTTCGATTTTTCTAATTTCTGAGTTACGATTTAATTGTGTCATGTTATGCAAATCATCAACAAAATTCTCACGGATATATGGTGGTAGTTTTCTTTTCAGTTGATTGACCATTATTTCCTTTCACTTATCGAATTCTGTAATCTTACTACCATTTTATTCCACTTATGATAAAAATTAAAAATGGTTTAACTAAAAACGCGAAATCTCGCCAAGGCTACTTTGCTCGCACAATACTAAAAATTAATAACCCTAAACAAATTTGGCGAAACCTTTCAGCTGAGAATAAAAGGAATAAAGTAAATTCTTTCTCGGTTATTCATTTTGTTCTACGATAATATATTCAAGAAAATATTTTGCATACTGTCCATTCCAACTAAATGCTGCTGTAAAATATGGTAAGTTTAATTAATTTAAGATTAAAAAAAACCCCATATTCTTACAAATTCATACAAAACAATAAAAAATTTTACCTGGTATAACGTTATCCAATTTTGTTAATCCAGAGTTTTCTTGTTTACGCTTCCACCATTTAATACTTTTGAGAAGGTTAGAAGCTTTCGAAATTATTTTGAGAAGCTCGAGAATACTACTAAGGGACGAATTAATTTCTGTTGTTGAAGGCGTTCTTAGACATGTTGAATGCGTTACTCAGAACAAACTGACCGCGTTTACGTCAACAGACACACGTGATGCGCAACGTGGCAATGTTTTAGGTGCAGACGCAGTTTTATAAATCACCGCAAGGTAGCGTATTCGAGCGCTGGAGTTCCGAATTTATGCTAATTTAAAATGAGATCGCGGAAACGATAATTTTCCGATTTAAAATTTCGGTTCCATTAGGCATAGCAGCACTTTTTAATTTTTTTCCCGGTGATTTTAGTCTATTTTTAATTCGAAGGAAATGAAGGAACTCTATGGGTGTTTTTCGTGGGCTTTCGAATGGCGCCAAAATCGAACTGATCGGATAATTATTTCCGATATAAAGAGCCATTAATGCCATTTTCGGGCTTTAAAAGTAAAATTCGAACGGTTCGGTTCTTTTTAGGCGTTTGAAAACCCCCTTACGCTCCTTCTCGGGTGCCCAAGTACCTCCCTGTCAAATTTAGTCGAGATCAGACGTAAATTGTGAATTTGTATAGGGAACCAGACACACATACTACAATATTCTTTGTTTTATTTATGTAGATGTTTATATGTACAATATAATAAAGAAATCCAAAATGTTGCAGCAACCATTTTTTTTCCTACTAAAACTCTCTGGAATGATCCTCATGTCAATTTTGCACTTTTTAAAGTTTTTTTTTTTTTTTTTTTTTTTTGAACAGGTCAATGGGAGTTAGCTTAGCTCCTCCTGGTACCAAATGCAGAGAGTGTGATCCTAATCTTTGCCTAAATGCAACGAACTGCACATGCGGAACTTACGAGGACGAGTGTGGCTGTTGCAAGTACTGTTATATTGTGAGTATGCTGCGTTTTATAGTCTTCGTTTTGACCTACCAGATCCTACATAAAGAAGTTTTCGAAATTTGACATTACAACTGTTCGGTCAACATAAAGAGGCAGTTCAGGTTCAGAGGCATCTACTATATTGAATGCCGATGCAAACTGGGTGGAAAAAACGGGGTTTTTAATTTTCATTTTATGGACATGTAGCATTAACTGTAAAAGCACTTTTTTAGGTGAGCTGCAATTTTGGCGAAAATAAAGACTTCGGTGATTTCGCGAGCTGAAAATTTCGCTAATTTTATATGAACAGAATTAAATTCCTTATAAAAAAAAATGTTTCGCAAGTCTTCGAGGTTACGACGGGCTCAAGAATATAAGTGCTGAAACAGTACCAGATATACTGTAGCAGCCTAAATCGGGATGGAAAGAAAATGGGGGAGGGGGAGGAAAACATGAGATAAAGCAATCAAAACTTTAGGTTTTTTACACCAATTCCCAACTTTATATCACAAAGTCTTAGGATTACCATGTAGAACGGGAGAAATGCTAGACCTAGAAACCATATGATAGTGCAATAATGAAAAAATAAAAAATAAATAAATAAATAAGTAACAATCGAAAGAGCATTATAAAACATGTTTTTGGACGCATAAATAATTTTCCCTCGTGTACCCGTTATCGAAATATCAGGTTTTAAAGTCTGCCAAAATTGCGAGAAAAAACGCCAAATTTGCCGAGTTTCGGTAAGTAATGGAAGGTATCTTTCATACGCTTTGCAGATGGATGTCCTGCCACGTGCAGACGGTGAAATCGAGTGGCACCTTCAATTTTTCGCAAAGTCTTTGGCGTTTTCCTTAAGATTTCGCCAGACTTTAAGACTGTATATTTCAATAAACCGGAGACGAGGGCAAATAACTTTTGCCTAAAAACCATGTCTCAACATGCCCTTTTTATTGCTACGTGTTTTTTTTTTCATACGTTACATACGTTGTTCGTGTAGATGTCATAATTATTGGTGGTACATGAAAGAATGGATGCAACCCCCGGGGAATGCACTCTTCAAATGATGAGGACATCGTCACTTTAACCTTTAGTTTGGCAGCTACTAAAAACGATTTCATTTAAACTTATTCTCATTGCTAATATATAGGAACATTCCACCGTCACGTGTGGACAAGCAAACTCTAATTTCACGTATATTTTTTTTATAGATCTTAATATTATAACTAACCACAAGTAAGCATGTTTTTTAATCTTTAAATTTGACACAAAGATACTTTTGACACAGTCATATTTTTATGAATTTTTTTTAATTTAAAATTTAATTTATTTGCATCTGTCCCGCGCGGGACATTTAAAGTGAATCTCTTGCAATTCGATTTGCTTATTAGTTAATAGTTTTAATCTAATAATATAGCAATGACGAAACAAATTGTAGGTTTTGAGTTCGAGGATCGAAGGTTTTGAAAGTTAAGGTTCCAATGTAAAGGAAACATATATCTGTTGAGAACTTAAAATTTAAACCATCAGAAAAAAATTATGTATAGGGGCATTCCCCGAAAAAGCCGCCAATTTGACAGTACGTGAAAGCTCATATATTTCATTAAAAAATGTTAAATTTCAAAGGTAATGAACAAATTTTTTACTAAAGAAATCAGAAACGTTTGTGATTTTTTGGCAACACAAATTTTGTTCACCAATTAAATTATTTTGTGTTTTGTGTTTAAATTATTTTGTGCGGGACAAAATGACTGTCTTTCGTGGAATGTCCATATAGTTGATTTTTGAACAACAGTTGTAATATAATTATACATTATTACCTATTTATTTTTACTGGTGATTTAGTACTTTGTTCCGCCATTCCTTTGCTTTTTCATACGTTTATGTTTATAGCTGTAGATATATTATGTTTGATTGTTATGTTTCCTTTCTTTATCATCAATATCCTTACGTATTTTTTTCTAAGTGCCCTGGTGAAAAGTGTCACCCAGAGAAAGATGTCTGCGCGGGAAATGCTACTTGTGCACTGGATACCAACGACACTGCAGTGCATCATAACGCTAATGCAACTTCCAAACCAGACATCAAAGTTGAAGCAATAGAAGTTCAATTGGGTATATGCCAAGAATCAGAAATTCAAGTCGAAGATCCTAAAGAGAAGATTCTCATAGAAGTGGCGGATGATATAGTGAAACATTTGAAGAGCGAAATTTTGAAGGAGATCTTAAAGCAGTACGTGCAGATGAATACTGGTGTAGTGAAAAATAATTGTACAATGTAAAGTTTCAATTGAAAGGGAGATTTCGATTGTATGTACCCATGAATTATTGAATAAATGATACAATCTGACAGCTTGTTTAATGATATTCTTCATATCGTAAGAGTACGCGGAAGAAAGTGTTGCTAGATTGGGCAAAATTTCCCCATTTTGGGGAAATCTGGTGCTCTCTGGGGAAATTTTGGGGAAATGGGTTTTGAGGGGAATTCTTTGGGGAAAAATTTTTTCCTTGGGGAAAACCTCGGGGAAAAAAAAACCTCGGGGAAAAAAAATTTTGTTTCGTATTTAAATTCGCGTCAAGAAGTAGTGGGAACATTGATTGTATCAAACAGCGTTGGGTTAGCATTGCTCAACTTTATGGAATTCGCATTTCGCATTATGTGGCATAATATGCTATTGGAATTCGCATTAATGTTCTGCGTGAGTAACTAGTTGATACGTGAAACAGGTAAAAATGAGTGTGATGAAGAGTGTTCTTGGATAAATATATACAAAAATCATAGTTTAAATATGCATACAGAAGCAGAGTAGTAAATGCGAGTAGAAAAAAAAAAAAAATTTGGTTATTTCTTATCTCTCGGTCAGGCGCTTGTATTTATGACTAGTGACACTCGTATACGGCTTTGCCCGTAGTAGAAAATTAAAAGATCTTTTGTTCCCCCTGTATATTTACAAATAATGCATGATGAATTTCTCGAAAATTGGCTTGCCCACGTTACGGTTCCACGTTATGATAACTTGGTAATTTACTCGTCCATCTTATGATAATTTTGCTTGGGAAAATGTTCTTAAAATTGTAATAGAAAAAGAACAAAATCAAATTTTCAAAAAATCGCTTAAAGGTGCACACCCCCATGCTACAAACTAATTCTTTGCCAAATTTCATGAAAATCAGCCGAACGGTCTTGCCGCTATATGCGCGTTAGAGATCCTGACAGGCAGAAAGAGATCCGGACAGAGAGATATCCAGACAGAGAGTCTTTCAGCTTTATTATTAGTAAAGATAAAGAAAGGTAAAGGAGACAAAAAAAAAAGTAAAGTCTGTGACCTACTTCCCCCAATTAATTCTAATTTGAACTCCGAAACTTTGAATTCAAATTATGTTTTTCGCAATCACGAGTTGCGACAAGACCCTACTGATTAGAGTTATTGTTTCTAGAAACGGCTCCCCCCCCCCTCCAAGCATGTCCCTCCTCCTGGGTGGTTACGTGTGTATAGTTGTGTGTGTAGGCTTACGTGTGTGCACGAAGGCGTGTGTATGTGTGTAAAGGCGTGCGCACGTAGGGGAGTGTATATGACATCGACGGCACCGCCCAGCAAAAGTGGATTCCGGTGGATAGTGCTCAGGACCAGCCGCGCCGCCGCCGGTGGACGGTGGTGCTGCAGCCCTGGTCCAAGCCATAGACTAATAATAAGAATAGACCGAGCTATGGCAACCCTTTTGCTGCTCATAAACCAAACCATGTGACTGGTGGATATCCTAGCAACAGCGGGCGTTGATCGTAGCAGACGATCAACAATAAATAAAATGAATTGAATTGATGGAACACGGAAGAATGATCTTTTATGGAGTCCGATTTGTAAATTTGTTATTCTAAGTTGCGAATATTTTGTTAATATAGTGACTTTTTCGTTTAGATAGTACTGTGTACTTTCTTTATTCAATTTCAGTAACTCTCTAAGCAATTAAAGATGCAAGCGTCCAAAAAGAATCTGCAAACGGTAAGATTTTTACCTACAATTTCAATTTAAGATACCGATTAGTACATTTTTGCCTTGACGCAAAAAGTTTACGCCAACGCGGACGTAGCAGTTCCGAATGAAATAAAAGTTACTGAAAACTGTGATCAATACCTAATTACTAATGTCAAAATAATGCATAACTTAAAGAAAAACAGCTCAATCTCAGCACCTGGAAAAAAAATTATAATGAAAACACATTACGTCTTAAAATACATGTCGAGTGCCAAACTATAGATAATGTTTCCATCTAGCAACCATGCTGCCAAAGTCTTCGCCAAGTCCTTCCACCAGTCACATGATACATCTATGAACCAATTTTCTTCATCAGCAAGAATGAGAAAGCTCGGTCTACTCTTATTATTAGTCTATGGTCCAAGCTGAAAAAGGAACCGTAACGTCAAGGACAGTCAAAGGAAAGCAATAAGCAATCGTGATTGCTCAAAAAAAAAAAAAAAAAAAAAAGCGAAAATGTGAAGAAAAAAGAAAGTTGGGAAATTTTATAAGAAAATTTGGCTATTTGGGGGAAAAAAAAATTTCAAGAGACAAAAATATAAGAGGAAGTCGATTCATTTTAATAAAATATTAGTGGAAAATTTTTTTTTTGCATTTGGGGAATTTTGGTCGAAAACATCGCTTTTTGGGAAAAAGTTGGAAAGGAATTGGGGAAATCCTGATTTGACCATCTGGCAACACTGGAAAGAGCATTGAAAATGAGTCGATACTGAAACCATGGTGGCGGCTGGTGCATGAAAAAAGGGAGGGAGGTTAAAAGAAGTGTAAGGGCGTGGTCCCTGGGCCTCTCCCTCTTTTTTTCCCCTAAAGTTGGGAAATATTCATTCGTGGGTTTAAATTTTCTGATTTAATAACTGCTAAAAATGTGGAATATGGCATCAAAAATCGAGACGGCTGGCCACTGTTGACTTCCCCCTTCCATTTTAAAGTTTCATTCCTATGAAATAAGATGACAAACGTTCATTTGTTTTGAATTTTTAGTTTTTACTGACATGAAATGAATTAATCCATCCTGTAAACATTGGCGTCGACAGCTGAAATTTATTGGGGGGGGACCATTTTGACTGTCATTTTCAAGTTGCATTAAGAAAAATTCGTTTATATATATATATATATATATATATATATATATATATATATATATATATATATATATATATATATATATATATATATATATATATATATATATATATATATATATATGAGACAAAATCTTGACATCAAATAGAATTGGATTTACATTTGATACAATACTTTCAAAGGTTTACATCTTGATTTACATAATTACACAGTAAGAAAAAAAATTAAATATCAACAGATACATTTTTTCTAGACTGCACATGGAATACGAATATCCGTACTATTTTTTTGTGATCAATTTCGTCCAAGATGTTTTTGTGAACGTAAGCTTTGTGTCATAGTCGACCTTAGATACAATTTCAGCTTTCTCAGCGCAATTCTTTCAGCTTTACACGACGAAGGGCAGCACACGAAGAGTAGCCGCACCAAATTTTCAACATTTTGAAACAGTAGACAATTGAATTAACCGTTCTTAATGAATGAAATCATCAAAAACGAAATCTAGCTTCATTGAATCAGCCGCTTTATGGAATCAAAGCTGTTTAGAACAAAATGTGACTCATATATAAGCCGCGACAACTGTATAATTAAATTTTATATTTCATAGTGATAAACCCTGCAGTTCTAAGTTCTTGGCACAAGTTGGATTCGAAAGAGTTTAATTTGATGTTTTTTAATTAAAAAATTAAAGTATATAATTCACCCTTATGACATTCACGAACCTACGAAAAACACAAATACAAAAATAAAATAAGACACAAATAATTAAGCTCTCATAATATCATATTTTAATAATGCAACCTTTTAAAGTATTTTCTTAATTTTTTCAGGTTTTTTGTAACAAATGCACTAAAATTTTGCTTTTTTTGTTGAATCCTTCATACACTCAGTGCATAAGCAACCAAAAAACAGCAATAGCCATGCCCATGTACAATACTCGTATATACCTTAATTTTTGATTTCTCAAAGTCAGCGGGGAAAGTGCCCCTCCTGATCCTCTTTAAGTGATAGGCCTGCCTTGAGAGGCATATCCCACAGATTGAAAAGTACTGGCCTACACAGAGAACAAACAGCATTTGGTGCATAATTGAATTCTGATCAGCGGACGATGGGAAAGAGATAGAGAAATGAACTGCTTTTTTCTGACACGTGACAATAAGTTTTAAAATGGTTATTTCAATAAAATTTGTTCAGTAAAGCAGGATTATTAATGCATAACTTTCTGTTAAGCTTTAATAACTAAAAGGAGTATTATTTATTCCATTAAAATTTATAAAAGATGAAACATTTCAAAAAAAAAGAGAGAGAGAGAGAAAGTTAAACGCATTAGCTCGGATAGGACTCATAATGTCAAAATATTGACTGTAAAGCATACCTGATTAACAGGCATTCAGGGGCTACTCGATAGGAGGTCACTGTGAACTTTCATAAACTTTCCTTTCCCAGAAAATTCTGACGAGTCTTCAAATTTCGAAGTTTTTTGTGAAATATTGCATTAAAAGGAGATTCTTATTAGATAGTGATGTGGATAGTAGTGATGTGGGTAATTAGGAATTTCATTTAGAAAATCGAGAAGTAACCTAATCTGAATAGTATAAAATCGGGGAATTCCTGCATGATACACTAAACAGAATGGTACTTACCTATCACGGTCTTTTGACTTTTTAAAAATGGTTCCGTGGATGTTGTTGATGATTCAGTAGTTAAAAATTACTCAGGTTCATTTGACGTAGAAGGTTTGCTACATTTTCCCGTTTCAAGTCACCTATCCATAGCCGTCTTGCGCTTCTTTTTTCGTTGGTCTATCGGAAGTGACATCACAGTATCCATCGTTATGCTGACTTACGATTTGCTTTTGAAATTGCACGTTAATTTTTAGACTCCTCCTCTTTTTTTTCTGTAACGTTACGCTTTTTTGGTCAAATTTGAGATGCCGCAAACACATTTGAGAAACCGCGCTTCGGTAAGGTACTTTGAAGCCACGTGTTGAATAATGACAAACACATGACACGTCCTTTCCCTTTCTACCCCAAACTTAACCTTTGACCAGCTAAGTGGTTTTCTAAATTTTTGAGCATCCTTTGGCCAGGGTGTTGGTGCCAGCTGCAAAAAACCGCCAAAGAGGTCAGGTGTCTTATCTTGTTTGGGTAACGTCGGGGTCGCTATAAATTAAATCGAATCGGAGAAACAAACACTGCCAAACTTGAAACAGAAATCTGGAAGCGCCAAGAAACGAGATAAGAAAGAAAGGGGCAGAAACTCAGATCCCCGTCTGACTTCTGTTGAGTCGTAAAAAGGGGGAGGGGGGGAGTTGTCCATCTAGTTTCAGTATCTTAAAGTTGTCCCGTTGTTTCCCCCTAAATAGCAACAAATACGCTGGAATGACTTTCAAGCAGGGCTGTGGAGTCGGAGTCGAACTGATTTTGGGGCAAAGGAGTCGGAGTCATTAGAAAACATTCCGACTCCGACCTTCTTTTTACTTCCTTTTACAAAAAAGGAAGTATTGTATTCGCGAAAAAATTTTCACTCAAAAATCGCCCTTAATTTCCATTTTGCTCACCCCCAAATGAATGTTGAGTTTTTTTTTCGATTCGACCACATGCGGAAAAGTGCCTAAGAATGTATAGACACGCGAAATATCCATTTTGACCATCACCGAGGTAATTACAACGACTTTTCTCGTGACGTCTGTATGTATGTGCGTATGTGTGTATGTGCGTATGTGCGTATGTGCGTATGTGCGTATGTATCTCGCATAACTCAAAAATGGTATGTCCTAGAAAGTTGAAATTTGGTACATAGACTCGTAGTGGGGTCTAGTTGTGCACCTCCTATTTTGGTTGCATTCGGGTGTTTCTAAAGGGGTCTTTTGCACCTTTTTGGGGGGAAATCATTGTTAATTTCGATGCAAACTCAAGTGGTGTTATAATTTGGCGGTCACTTGGCGATATATCGCCAGTCTTTTGGTTGCCAAGTTTTGTCGCCAACTTGGCGAAAAATGTGGCGATTTTTTTTTTTTTTTTTTAAATCTGCTTTCAATGTGGCCATTGCTAGTGATATTTAAAGAGTTAGAGAGAGAATCCCATTAAAATTGCAATAATAGGGAAATCGCATTAAATTGGTGTAAAAGGAAGTCATGTGATGCACACATCAGCTCGTTTACTTTCATTTTCACTGACTCTCCTTGCATTTTTTAAAAACTGACTAGCAATTGGTTCGATTACACGTATAAAAAGCTACTAATGAGAAAATAACTGCGATTATGGCAATCAGCTAACTTAAGTGCTTTCCGAACTTTCTGTAGCCGTCCCCTAGTTTGCTTGCTTTTTAACTTAACAAATAGCAACTGTCAGCAAACGGTTTTGTTGCCTAACATTTTCAAGTAATCACTTTCAAATAAAAGTAGAAATATAGTGTTTTGTTTAATCTCAGTTATAAAATAGTTAAAGGAAAGTAACAATTTAGTAAGTCGAGGCCCGTAGCTCGGGTGGAAACTTTTGAGAGTGTTCGGCAAATTTGCAAATAAGTTCTGGCATGAAAGCACGAATCTAAAAGATCCGATGATTTTTTTTTTTTGTCAACACCATTTCTATATGCTTAATTCTCCATAAAAAGTATGGAACAAAATAAGTGTAAATGATTTCTTGGTTACAACTCTCAATAATTGCAGTTAATCTTTAAATCTTCATATTAAGGTTAATTATAAAGCAGACTATAAAATTTAAATTAAAAATTTAGCAAAGAAGAAATATAGGTATAGCAAAAGCTATTCGTACAAATTTGTATACCGCCGCATTTTGTGCAAAATTTGCTCCTGACGTATATGTGCCTTACTTTCGTTGAAATTGAAAAGTTAAATATAATTTAAAATATGTTCAAGAAAATTTTCAGAATTAAAATATTTATATTTTTTACAAACTCTGAAATTAACTTTGGGTGTCACCTACCAGATGGGTGTCACCCGGAGCAAACCACCCCTTCTCAAGAACTTAGACTTAGAAAAAAGCTTTTTTTCTTTCAAGTTGCAACTTTCAAAATTTGAAAGCACAGGATTTTATCAATATGTATTTGTTAAACATTAAAAGGGGGCAAATTACAAGTAATCCTTTTAAATTATTGAAAAAGAAAAAAATGGTATTTTTAAGTCATCTCACTTTGAACTCGTAACTATTGGAAAATTTGATTTTCTAATTGAATTTCTGACGTTGTATGCATCTTACGTTTACAATAAAATACAAAATGCGAAATTTTCATGGAAAAGAATTAATATTTCAATCTCTGTTTGTGGTTTTTCCCCCTTCCTGAAGGGAGAGAGGGAATTGAAAAAATACAATAAAATAAAAAAATCTGGAGTCGGAGTAGGGCGTTTAAAAAATCCAGGAGTCGGAGTCGGTCATTTTCCTTCCGACTCCGCAGCCCTGCTTTCAAGCTGGGGAGGCCGGCGACACGACTATGGATGGCTGACATTGCACTCGGGAGAAGTTGTCCCCTTTCTAGCATCCTCCACTGAAGCTCGTGTGCGCAGAGAGCAGAGCAATGGTTTGTCATTGGAGTTCACTTTCCGACTTTCTGTTCACTATACACATCACTTATTTTGTTTTTATTTAGTTCTTTTTTTTTTCGATGTTCATTTCGTTTTATTTGATATGAATTAAACATGGTAAATTATGTATTATGCAACTGTTTAAAGTCTTCAAAGCAAAAATAATTTCCCCAAAATAATGAATTTCATCTTGAAAATTATCGAGGGGGTCCGATTTTTAAATATTGAGGGGGTCCGGTCCTCAAATATTGGGGGGTCCGGACCCCTTGGACCCCCCCGGCCGCGACGCCCATGCCTGTAAAAGATAATTTTTCATTCGATTATTCAATTTTAACTCTGAAAAGTGAAGGGGAAAGGCCCATTTGCTTTTGAAAGTGAGGGGGCAGTTGCCCCTCCCCCGTACGAGCCGCCCATAGTGATCCTATTGTCGGGGAAGGAGTTTTCAACAATGTTCTCTTTCTCTCCCTTTCACACACACACACATACTCGTTAGAGAGAGAGAGAGAGAGAAAGAAACTAAGAGGATAGGAAGTGTGATCTTTAGAGCATTTTTCATACATGAAATAATTCAAATTGCGCTTTAAAATTTTGCGCAACATGGTTGACAGAATTAAAGGAAATAAGGGGGATTCTTTATTAAGCGCCGTTATTGCCATCGCGGAGTTTAGAACTAACTTTGCAAGGAACACCGAAGTTAAAAAAATATTGGTTGAAAGGTATCAACCGTTTAGCTGTCACATAATCTTGAGATTATTAGTCATAAATGCTAGTCATGTTGATGACCACCTAATGCCTGAAAGTAAATTTACTGCTCGGTCTATTTTATCTTTGTTCTGAGGTTACGAACTCTGTGTTTGTAAATCAAAGTATACTCAATCCGAAACAAATACAAAAATGTATTTTTGAAACGCTCACTTAAAATGGAATCAGGAGTGCCCCCCCCCCCCGAAGTTCAATGGCACAAATCCCCCTGACCCCAAATTGTCTCAACCCTCTTTTTATTTTTTTATTTTAAGCTCTCTTTCTTTCTTTCTTTATTTTTTTAATATATTTTTTGTTTATTTATTCATTTTTAATTATTATTATTATTATTTTATTAGAAAAGTTCTGTGCTACGCCAACGGCACACACACACACACACACACACAAACTAAATAAATAAATGAAATAAAATAGAAACAGAATAAAATAAAATAAAATAAGTAATTTAAATTAAAAATACTTCAATAAATAAAGTTAAATAAATAAATTAAAAACAACCCTCCCCCTACAAATTGTGATGGCGCAACTTGTACCGTAATCCCCCCTGCGTGCACCCCTGAAATCGAAAATATTCGTGGTTGCTCCAAAATAAAAAAAATAAAAATAAAAAAAAACAGCATCTATCCCCTGACATTATATATTTGAATTTTTGTCTCTTGAATTCAAATTATGTTTTTCGCAATCACGAAATGTGATAGGACCCAGGTTTCTTGTTCCTACAAATGGAACGGAATGGAAAAGATTTCGCCCCCGTCATATTATGACTGGTTATTTTTTTAGATTATGTAATATGAGGCGCATCCATAAAAATAGAAATGGTAATTAGTTTGCGGTAATAAAGATAAAGTTATTATGGCTTATGTGCACCCGTACGTACACTTAGCTTAAAGATTATTTATAGCGTATACCGTTCTGGTATTTACATTTCTTACCAATCTTAAATAATGATGGGGAATAGTTATCTGAAAATTTTGTCTTAGATTTAAGTTCATAGGCGGCAATTACTTTTTTGTGCAATCATCGCTTTCCCTCCCATTCCAAAGATTTACTTCACTTATAACAACAGAGCTACACCCAAGGCGTAATTTCTAACAAAAGAAGCGAGGCAACCATCAGTTCTCAAAACTTACTTTTACGCAAAAAGAGCATGAACTTGGTCTAAAATGTTACAATTTTCATTAAAATGGAAAGAAGTGCAGGAGCTCAGCTCCAACGAGCACCAAAGAAAATTAAGCCCTGGCTACACCCTAAAAGTCTAACCGAATATTTGGAAAATCGCTTAAATGTAAAAGAACAGATGGAGAAAGCAGCAATTTCGCAGCTTTCAGTTTCGCTTTCGCAGTTTTACGCTTTTTTTCGTTTGCGTCATTAGTACCAAAGGAAGCCAACTCTTCAAGAAAGGGAGTTAAAACTCAAACATAACATACATATCCATAGTTTCCCCAAAAGTTTTGAAATTGAGCTTTTCAATTTTGAAATAAATATATTTAATATCTTAGCCCCCCACCTCCGCCAGTGGTATTCGAGACGGATATAGAAGTACGACAGTTCCATTGATTATTTGGACATTTTTTTTTCATTGAAGAAGGAATCATTTTAACTTTGAAACAAGTATTTGCAGTTTTCATTGCAAAGCGGTTCAAATGCATCTCCAAATTTTTTATCCTTCAAATATTTGACTTGCAAAGCAATAATAATCCTCATATAAATAACAGCCGGTGATCAAGTAACGAGCGTGTTTCAACAATGAAACTCGCGCCACGGCATGATAATTTGATAATATGTTTTTCTAATGTTTAACATGCAGGGAAAGGCTTTATGGTGACAAGGCTGAACTCGGTCCGGTCCAGGGCCGGATTTGGAAGCGTGGAGGCCCCGGGGCAACGAAGGAGTGGAGGCCCCTAATCAGGGTTCGAAAAGATCATTATATTTTCGAAAATATCCGATACTTTGATATATATCCGAATATTTTGATATATATGTATTTATCCGACATTTTCGACCCGTGAAAGTTAGGATATTTTGTAGAAATTTTATTGTGGGGGCCCCTTTGTTGTGGAGGACCCGAGGCACAGTAGCCCCGCCTGCCCTCCCCTAAATCCGGCCCTGGTCCGGTCACTTAACTGTTTTACTGGTAAGACTGTCATTTCATGGGAATGAAGAAACTAAAAAAAAGTCAACAATGAACGCTACCTAATGGAGTTTATGGTTAATCCACTGGAGTAAGGGTTAAAATTTCAATTATTAAAATATCACCAAACAGGCAAGTTCTTCGTTCAAATGTAGAAGAGTAGAAGTAATTTTCACCCGTCACACCTTGACGGGAGACTTTCTAGTAATAATAATAATAACAATAATAATAGTAAATAAATAAATAAAATCTAAAAAAGAAAGATATAATTGATGATAAGACAGATTTTTCACGGGAGAAATTTTTTTTCCTGATGTTCGATTTTTTCCAAGGAGAGATTTGTGGATATATCTACCTACAAAACTCCTCCTTTCCATTTTTCATAATAAAAAAAGGACAAAACTAACCATATCCTCCTCCGAAATATTTTTCTGGTTACGCAACTTCGCCATTGACTTAGGGGCACCCCGAACTTTTCATTTTTTGGGAGGTGGGAAACTTTTTATTTGCCGATCGTTATAAATGTTTTTAAGAAGAAGTATCAATTTCGCAAGCATTCTCCAGATTTGCCGAATCCCTAGATAAAATTGGCCGAATAAGGAAATTTTTTGGGAGGTCACAGCGACATCCCGTGACCTCCCATCAGGACGCCCCTGCACTAACCATGTCACCTGAGAAATATTGCACGAAGCAAAAGGTAATTAAAAAAGGTAAAAGGTTCTTAGGTGAAAAATATAAAATTAAAAAATTACCCATATTTTAGCTTTTAAAATTGATACACGTAAATTACGAAAAGTGAATGTATGAGTTAGATGTGGAGGTGCCTTTCACGATCGTTAAATGAGGCGCTCGGTTAATTCATTTTGCAGATGTCCCTCGTAACCCACTTTCGAGCGAGCTCAACAGATGGCGCAACCATCCCTCCACCCGCACTAGCCGGCCTTCCTTTCATTGGGCCATCCGGTAACAGCTGCGCGTGACGTCAGGAACTAGTGAAAAGAAGGATCGGCTCTTGCTGGGAGAGAAAAAGTGATGCGTTAGATCCTGAGAAGGAGAGAGATCAAATCTAAAATCAGGTATTTGTTTCAGAGAAAATGTGAATCTGAAAAGTATGGAGAGCAGTGGGACGCCTCGAAATTTCACGAAGCAATCGCCCGGCCATTCAAAGAGCAAACCGCCGGGGCGGGAATTGCTATTGATCGTCTGAGGGAGTGTGAGAGTAAGCAGAAGGGATACCGAAAAAAAAAGATCGTTTGTCCGATGTTCCAAGAGAGAGCGCAGGTGGTGCAGAGAAAACGTTTCTTGTTGCAGACGAAAAACAGTCTCAGTGATCGTGAGTTCTGCTGATCGAATCGTTTTTATATGTTCGCGAAATATTATATAGTTGAGTGGAATTTGGTATTTATTTTGGTGGGAGCATGCCTCTGTTTAAAGTTGGATTACACTGAGTAATGTTTTCAGCTAAAAAATTGTATCCCACTATAAATTTACAAAGAATGTGCAGTGGATCTCTTTGAAAATCATATTCTGGTTGAAAGTTTGTGTTCTCGCCTCTCGAAGACATGTGGGACTCGCCCGGATACTCGGAGAAGGATCCTCGCCGCGTGGTTGGTCCCAAGCCATGAAGACCTAGTGCACCCTTCCTTAGATAACTGATGTCTACTAGCGCCTCACAGCATCCTAGTTTAGTAGTAGATGCAGGCCCGACTGGATGCAAACATGTCCCGGGAGGTCTACGGGAGCAGCGGTGTTAACCAGAGGTCCCCCAAACCAGCCCGACGTGCCGACATCCCCCCGGAGCCTTCCTCCTCCAAGTACTACGCACCCTCTTCCATATCGCAGCCGGTTAGTGGGCGCGCCAGCCCCATCCGCGGCTCGGACCCGAGCCGGAGGAGCAGCCGGCACGGCGCCAGCCGCTCCGGCAACGTGAGCCCGCTGACCGTGCCGGACCACGGCTCGGTGCCACATTCCGTCTCCACCAGCGCTTTCCACCACTCGGGCTCCTCATCCAGGCACCACGGTAGCAGCGGATACTACAACAGCGAGGACCACCACCCCCAGGCGGTGAGCCCGACCATGGACGGGGGGCGCTCGGGAGGCGTGCCGTCCTCCACGGGCGGCGGGGGGCACCACAGGAGTCGCTCCGCGACTAGGGTCCCCCTGCGGAACTACCACTCGCTGGAGCGGGACCAGGACCGCGAGTTCATGCCCATCCGCGACCCCAGGGACAGGTCGCTGGACAGGGTCGAAGGGAGGCATCCACGTAGTAGGGAGCGTTCCTTGGATCGTTCAGGCGGTTATCGCGACGATCCCCATTACCGAGACTTGGATGCGGGCATGGACGTCGACCCCTATCGCGACACGGGGCACAGGTCCCACGGCGCTTCGTACGGCGACTCCCGCCACTACTCGAGTCGCTCGGCCGGTGGCGGCGGTGGGGACGGGTTCGTGATGGAACTACAGTCGCGATTGAATGATCTTCAATCCCAGTACAGCAGTCTGAAGCGAGAGTTGGACGCGACGACTCAGAAGCTAGGTTCCAGCATGCATAGCATCAAGACTTTTTGGAGCCCCGAGTTGAAGAAAGAACGTGCTTTACGTAAAGAGGAGGCAGCCAAGTATGCCCTCATCAACGATCAGCTCAAGATACTTCGCTCTGAAAATCAGGTGAGTCTCATTTAGCCCGTTCGATTTTTCAATTTCATGAAATATGTGACCAGGCCTGGATCTATAAGTTTTGCCCTCCTGCAACAAACCTGCAAGGCCTCTCCCCAGAGGCCAGCCGTGTATATTTGCAACGTTAAGTCTTAATGCAAGTTTGAAAAAAAAATTTTTTTTTCAATTTTTTGGGCCATTGGGCTTCTTAAGAACATGCCCCCTCCCCTCCTCACTGCTTGTATGTAGTTCCGGGCCTGTCTGTGATGTGTCATAAAAGTATGCATTGCAAAAAATAAATCATTATTAATGCGATCTTGTGGGAGTTGCAGGACAATAGCGTCGTATATTTCAAGCACAGCTTTTCTTTTGTCCCTTTCCTCCATCAAAATGTCTTGGGGAAAAAAAGGTGCCTGGATGCTTGTCGATGTAGGAGAAAAAGTTTCAGAAAATAAATCTCCCCTGTTGACTCTGATGGTCAGAGTTGTGTACAGAAGACAAAATATAGAATCAGACATTAAAGATACGACATAACCTCATTTTTCCATATTTCCAAAGACATCGAGAGATCTGTCATACTGCTTCATAAGCTTCAAAAAACCCTTCTGGAAAAACTTCAAATTGACTTCAGCATTGCTTCCCAAGTACCTTCCACCAAGTTTCTTCTTCAAAGCTGGTGACAAATGGAAGTCACTTGGTATGAGATCAGGACTGTATGGCTCTCAACCATGTGTATTGTGAGACACATGTGTGGTCTCACATTGTCATCCAACATCAGAATGTAAGATCTGGGAAGGCCAGGCCACTGTGTTTATCTTCCACCCGTAACCATTCAAGTCTTCGTCTATATGCAAGGCCCTGATTTTACTTTTAGCTTTTTGAAGCGCTTCAAATAGTATGACAAATGTCTCAACATGCTAGGTACTTATGTGGACAAATAAAGTTGAGTTGCCAAGGGAAACTTATTTTCCGACTCGCCTCTGCCGTATTAAGATTGGCAATATGTGTTAAAAACCAAGATGCTGGGGAGGTTGACCGCCAAATCCCTTTCTTCGCTATGCCACTAATATGCATAATTAACATTCTTTTTATTCCATTTCTTCTTCATTTATCAAAATGGTTTTAATACATAGTTATGCAATTCTTGCTCCGATGCAAATTCATTTTTCTTTTGAGATTAAGGCAAAGTAGTACACCTAAAATATAACTCAATCAAACACACAAATGTAGAAAATATGTTTCTGCATTTTAAGCATTTATCAATATGAACTTCTGTTATTCAGTTACTGTGAATGTACCAAAATTTGTATGAAATATAAGGGTGCCCCTCCTCCCCAAGAACATTGGCACACCCATCCAAGTACCACAAAGCTCCCCCAAGGAGAGCCCCAAACGCCCTCCTCTAACTTGGAAGGTCAATGTTTCCCACGTTTGTAGATGTTGTTTTCCTGACAAAAGTTGCATTGAGTATAAGACACTCTTAGCGCCCCCCACCCCCTTTACGTAAAAATTCAAAACGATGGGCCTGACCCTAGGAGTATCAATCAGTATTGCAAATCTGCTCTTGACAGGTATTCTAAGATATTTGAAATCCTAGTGTTTCAGTCTAATAAAATATTTTTCAAATAAGGAAACATTCTAATGATGCCCCTTTAGTTATTGTAATGTTGCCCCCCCCCCCTACTCTATTATTGTGGGATATCCTACCAGATTATTCTAGGCGCTCCTTCAATTTTTTTCAATTGGTGTAGTGGTATACAAAAACAATCTTTAATTACATTCTTTTTCTACCAAGGCTCTTTCTCAGTTCGACTTTATAGCTATGGTAGCACCTAGCTCTCCCATGAGGGGACTATGATGTAATTTTATTATTTTTTTCTCTAGGAGTAATTGTTGCATAAATCAATTTGAAAAGGTTTCTTTTTTATTTTATTACTATTGTATTTTATTACATTGAGAATGTAAATGCTGAGCTGATCTTATTTCAAAAAATATTACCTACATTTTATTGTCACACATCGACACATCTAAAATTAATTGAATTAGAGATGAAGTCAAATATACTTACTGCCATGGTGTGGTAAAGAACCAGAACCACCTTTACATTTTAACTCAAGCCTGCCGCAAATTTTCAATTTAAATGTCTTATCTGTTTAAATACCTTTCTATCTTCACATTCTATAAACATGCCCAACCTTTCCTTCCAAAAACAAAACTATACCAACAAAAAATTTCATGACGAATGTCATAGGAAAAAAATCCATTTGCCAGAGGTACTTCGCCCCCACATCGACGGCACAACCTCTTTAAATGGTACAAAACAAAGCCCCCCCCCCCCCCCCAAAAAAAAGAAAAGAAGCCCTTAAAACAACTTTGCTATAAAATTTGATGGAGCACCCTTGCATTTCTAGTTTAAATTTTGCAATTTGTTTTATTAGGTATATGTATCAGGCGCAGATCCAGAGGGAGGGTAGGTATGACCCCCACCCTGCCCCAAAAGCGACGAACAGCCTGTTTTTTGGGCTTAAATTTCAGAAACTTTGACCCAGACACACTATTTTTCCTTGAAAATTGCACTTTGATCCCCCCCCCCCCCCCATCTGATGATGACCCCCTCTAAAGCCAGAAGCTGGATCCACCCTAGGTAGGCTTGCCAGGTTTCTGAAATGTACAACCGGACACCCGAATGTCTCCCCCCTCCCTCATCGCTAGTATTCAAAAGAGTACACACACACCTGTAGCTGATTTTTGGAGTGTTTTGTAGGGCAATTTAACCTCAATGCTATGAATGAATGGTTTCTAATTATGAACCTAAAACAGGAGTAATAAGAAATGACATAAGCTGATAAAATTCGAAAGTTTCACTTCTTAGATGTAAATATTTACAATTTATTTTAGTTAGAAAAAACACTTTGAATAAGGAATAAAAAACAGAACAATATTTTGATATACTTTTCATTTTATAGGACTTTTTTAAACAGTCATTTTTGGTTTTAATCTTGTAAAAATCCTCACAAGCTAATTCGGTATTAATTTTATAAGTCAACGTTACGAGTGATAAAGTAATCATCCTAAATAACCCATCACAGCTAATTATTTTAAAACCTTTTTGATCACATGTAATCAAATTTATCTTTTTTCCGGGGCGTGAAGTAAACAGGCCGGAACACCGGGATTTTGTGTGAAAACCGGAACGTCTGGCAAGTCTAGCCCTAATTAGCAAGCATAACTATATAGTGGTGTAGGTGATAAGAAAAAATCATAAATTTAAATCATTTTTATTTATACTCATGAAGAGTAATAAATTTCGATGTTTATTTGTAAGTTTAGCATTGCTTGAGAAAGGTTGAATAGGATATTAAAGATATTAAACCTTTTTTTTTTTTTTTTCAATGAGATCCAAAAATTCGAATACGGTATAAATTACGGCTTCAAAGTAAATAAAATTATTGTTGAAAATGTGCTTTTTAAAAAATCTTAATCTACACACTAGAAAGTTTTCTCTGAATCGGGAACATATGTCGGGGCAAATTTATTCCACAATTGAGGGCGCCCCAAACTTAAATTTTTGGGAGGGCGCAAATTCTCAATTCGCCGAATGATGATAATATTGTCGAATGAAACTTCAAATATTTCCGAATAGAATTCCAACTTTTGTCGAATGATGATATTTTTGGCGAAACGTCAGACAAAATTTGTTGCATAAGGAAATTTTTTTGGAGGTCACAGTGACCTCCCATCGGGACGCCTCTGTCCACAATATATTGTCTTGTACATTATTCCCATTGGACATCGGCACAAATTAATCATTTTTTCGTGCTCTTATAAACTGAATCAAAGTTAATATCAAACAAAACAACTAATCAAACATTTTTTTTTTGTTAGTGTAATTGATTGGTTTGTGAGTTAGTGTTGTAGAGCGCTACTGTTAACATCAGTGGATTCCCTTATCGAAAAGTTTTCATATTTTGACATAAAATATTACCTTTTCACCGATTGTTCGAAAATTCATCCCTTTTTATTAATTATATGTCAAAGTTTTATGGTAAAACATTCATTTTTTAGGCATAGTACCACTAGATACGTACGGAAAAAAGAAACAGAAATGGAACGGCAAGAGATGTGCCGAAAGAAATTCATTTGACATAATGGGACGGATCGGTTTGGCAACTTGCCAAAGTTGAGTGCTATCGCTTGCGAAAGTGCTGAAAATGTGGAGTGAATAAGAATCTCTTTTGAAAGCAAATAAAAGGGCATTTTGTAATTTATGTACATTAGTTTATTTGATTTCATCAACAGATAACATTTGTGTTTGTTTGCTTATTCCCAGGAGCGAGCGCCTCAACCAGTAGCGCTCCCCCTCTACAAGATTTTTTTTTTTTTTTTTTACACAATGTAATTTTTTCAGAACGAGCGCCATCATACCCCATGCGCCTCCCCCCTCCCCCACTGCGCCGCGGGGATTGCGGGGGTGCTATGTACACCAGTGGCCTCCTCCTCTACCAATTGCGTTCTAATCAGATAGCCCCGAAGCTAAATTTTTGGGAGAGAGGAAATCCGAAATTTACAGAAGGTTTTTTAAACAATATTATTATTATTATTATTTATTTTTTAAAGAAGAACGTGCATAGCAGCGCCCCGAACTTAAATTTTTGGGAGGGAAGAAATTCACAATTTACCGAATGGAACTAAATTTTGCCGAATGATGAAATACATGTAGGCTTAGAAAAGTACCACAAGTACAAGTACATCTAATAAAAGGTGCCAATCGGGAATTTAAAAATTCCAGTCAATCATGTTCATAAATTAGTCGAATCGTCAGACAAAATTTGCCGGATAAGGAAAATTTTTAGAAGGGCACAGTGTCCTCCCGTGACCTCTCATCGGGGAGTCCCTGAACTTGCCGGATACCTACATCTAACGAGAAGAGACATTAGATTTTGTTTTAAAAATAGTAAAACTCATCGACTTGGCGGGGGCACTGCCGTGCCCCCAAATTAAAGTACTCTTTCCAAAATTTCCTAATCGTCCGGCAAAATTTTCCGAATAAGAATGATTTTTTGGAGATCACAGTGACCTCTCATCGGGGTGCCCTTACATGCTATTTCCACCCTCAAAGACGATGAATATTTAAGTAACATTCACTAAAGCTTTTACTTTTAAGAAAAACATTTTTTTTAATGCATCAAGGAGTTTTACATTTTTAAATCGATTCGATTATCATTTTGAGTTGTCCTTTATCTTCTATCTCAAACTACTAATGATATGGATAGATATAGATTGATGGATACCGCGACGAAATTTATTTAAGTAGCTGCCGAAGACGGCAACATTGACGTAAGAAGGCGAATGATAATATTGATATATAGAGAAAAACATTGATTAATACCGTCGCTAAATTGTCTAAGCAGCCGCCGAAGGCGGCAACCCTGGCGGAAAAAGGTGGACCAGCTGGTCGCCGTAGGCGGCTAGTTTCTACATAATAAAATATGTTTGTTTGTTTGTGTGTGTGTGTGTGGCGTGCATCCCGGGAAAACGGTAACGCCTAGAAATATGAAATTTGGCATACAGGTGCAGTTTATGCCAAAGATGTGCACCTCGGGCTTCGATTTTTGATATTTTGATTAGAAAAAAAGTTATTTAATGTTAAAATTTATTTAATGTAATTTTTAGCACTTTTTAGTACTTTTTATCTCACAGACCCCGAACCAATCGTGCCACACAAATATTTTTGTACTATAGTGTAGGAAATTTTATTTTAAATATGGTAAATAAAAAAAATTTGATGATAGAGCAATTTTTGTATTTTTTATGAATTTTTGAAAAAACATTTATTTTGCATTCCCCCCCCCCCCCCCAGGTTTAGTTTTTTTTCGAAACTCATCCTGAAAAATGTATAATAGCTTTTTTTCTAAAATTTAAATATGTGATAGTGAAAACACTTCACCCTCTTCAGGGAAAAAAAAAGTTTTCAAAAATACGCAATAGTTTTTTTTTTTTTTTTTACAATTTTTTAAATACAGAACAAAGAGATGAGCTCTCGCTTCACCGAAGATCTGCTGTCTGCTGTGATAGGTTTGAATATGACGTAACGCGCTCACGTGATCTTACTGAAGCAACCCTCTAAGAGCACCCCCCCCCCCCCCACGCATTCGGAATTTTTCCTGTTTTGACCATAAGACTAAAATTAACCATATAACCATAGGTGGCTCGTACGGGGGGGGGGGGGAGCAACCGCCCCCTCACTTTCAAAAGTTAAGGGACCTTTCCTCCTTAATTTTTAGAGTTAAAAATAAATGATGAGTTGAAAAGTGGTTTTTTACAGGGTGGATTGATTTATTTTACGAAGATAAAAACTGCAAATTACAAACAAATGAACTTTTCTCTTGTTATTTTATAAGAATAAAACTTTGAATAATTGGAAGGGGAAGTTTTCAATGGCCATCCTTTCTTTTCTTTGAGGCCATATATCCTCTCCTTCTTCGAGGTTTTTTAATCAGAAATGTTAAAACCCAATAATATAGCCCAATTTTACTAAAAACATTCAGCTTCAGGGGCATCGCCCCTTATCCCCTCAATTCTTTTGACCCGCCACTTTTTTTGGTGTATCAGAAGCCTTTGCATATAACTCTTTCAAAATCTAACCATATCCCCCTCTGAATGTTTTTTTTTTTTTTTTTTTTTGGCTACCCCAATGTGTGAAAATGTCAGTTTTTATTTAATCCTCAACATTGTTCTTAATTCCTTGGCGAGAATTCTCGTACTAATAGATACACGAAACAAAGCTTTGGAACAGCTGAAGTTAACTTCGAGTTCCATCGATTGTAGTTCATAAAATATAAATTCCTTTCTGAGCGTAATCAATTATTGGAACTTTACCAAGAATAATTTATCCTAGAAGAGTCTATGTTTTGGATATTTGGATAATGAAAGAAACGATACTATCACATTCCGAAATGAGGTTTTGATTAAGTTTGAATTGCAATGTTCTGTGCATTTATGCACTTCTCCCTTATAATTGAATTGAGATTTGTAGTGGAATTTCGCTTGGTGTTTCAATTTATTTTCGAGAGAAAATGCTTTTTAGTTTCATTCTGGAATGATAATTCGAATCCCAACTGGGTATTCCTGAACCTAAGCCTGCACCTACGGAGGGAGGGGGACGAAAAACATTCTTGGGGGCGTAATTGTAAAATTTCTCATAATCAGTAACATTTTTCAAAGATTCGGCTTAGTGCGAATAATTTCAAACGCTCAAAAATTATTTCTTCTGCATAAATACCCCACAAAAATTCAGTGTTCGAATATTGTTTTCCGACAGGCTGTGTATTTACAAAAAGGAGTCCCTTTGTCGCCCGAAACACGTGTCCCTACAAATTTGTACCTTTTAACTTTGTTTTATATTCTTTCACATAAAAATCATGCATACCAGAAAAGCAAATGTATGGAGAAAAAAGGAGAAGTATAAAACAGGAAATGTGCCTGCCAAGTCTCAGAACCATTAAAAAGAGAGCAGGTAATTTAAAATTGTTGATAGAATTTTTGCTTTTACTGATAATATTCCAATTAAAAAAATAGTTTTTCATTTGTGGGTACAATATAGAATTTCGATACTATTTGAAATGTACTTTTAAGTATCAGTGAGTTGAGCCCTGTGCCCAGAAGCTCCGATTTTAAAGCTTTTCGGAATACTTTCTCTCTCTCGCTCCCTCCCCCTCTTCCGCACGCAACCACTGAGCTATTGGGACAATTGTTTCTCACGTGTCACACAAAACGTTTATGTATAAGTTTTTTTTCCCCATTCAATGGAAATTTGTTGCTCTTTGAAATGTTAAAAAAAGCCTTAAAAGTAGCAGGAAGCCTGCTTTCGGGCTACTGCTACTTTTAGAGAAGCTTAGAAACCCGATTTTATGGCTTATGAAGTGATTTTTCTGATATGGATTCGAATGATGTTTGCAGCTGAAGATACAGGCGACTCACAGCGCTCACAGTGTTTCGATTAGTACAAGCTAGGTGGACAAAAGTCATGTTCTAAATTCTAAACTTTGGTATTGGGATAATGCAAACAATAAACCAAAACATGATACTAAGTTATTTGTTTATGTCTTACTCCCTTCCGTCCCGTCAGGTGAGTTATAAGGTTCAAAGGTACGTATCCGTTTGTAATTGAATAAATCAGTTGAGTTCCAGTCATCATTTCATCACACAAAATTAGTGTCAATAATTTCATATGATTTCATTGTTCAAGATGGATATTTTCTATACTAGTAAAAGCTTTTTCCCCTAATTTAATTAATCTAAGTAATAGTTAAACAATATCAAAAAATTTATAAAAGAAAAACGACGGATTTTTTGCCGTTTTCAAAACTTTCAAGTGATGGCAATGACTTGTACCCATTTGTACCCGGACTAAATTCTCTGTATATAGTAGTTACAGCTTTCCCATTAATAATAAGACGTATTATAGTCAGCACACTCAAGTACAACATATTTTTTTTACCCAAAGCTTTGGGTGCTTCAATAACACAGACCTACATGTTTTTTGGTGTTTTGAATTTGATAAGTGTCCGTAGCTAATGCGAGTATGCTGATTCTGAATATGAATTTGTGAAGAAAAAATGTAGGCCTGTGTAATTCTTCAAAGAAATCCCTACTCGAAAGAAAGTATTCTAGAGAAAACAAATGTGTTGTACTAGAGTGTGCTGACTATAATGCGCCTTAATAATAATGGGAAAAGTGCAGCTATCATATACAGAAAATTTAGTCCGGGTACAAATGGCTACAAGTCATTGCCATCACTTGAAAGTTTGAAACCGGCAAAAAATCCTTTGTTCATCTTTTATAAATTTTTTTGCTATTGTTTAACCATCATTTAGATTAATTAAATTAGGGGAAAAAGCACTTACCAGCATAAATAATATCCATCTCAAACAATTAAATCATGTGAATTTAGGAACACTTCAATTTTGTGTGATGAAATGATGAGTTCTGAACTTGACTTTTGTCCAGCTAGCTTGTTTTAATCGAAACACTGTGCGACTGTTAAAATACATGTTAAGTTCAAAATAATGTCCGGATTTTAAAAATGTATATTTTCGAAACAGAGGTTGAATTCGTAAATTTTCCAGCACCGAAACGGTATTGAGAAATATTCCTGAGTTAGTGGGTAATTTTGTATGAAAGTGATTTTGTTTTGCCAGAAAATCAGAGCGGCGTTCTGCGGCGAATACAGACAACTATTTTAGGAGGAGGGGTGATCATGCAGAAGAATATAGTGTTGAGTGCGAGAATAATTATATTCAAATATTTACTCAAAAAATAATTAATGAATTAAAATGAGAGTACAGAAATCATTTTCATTTATTCATAAAGTGTTGGAAACAATTCGTAACAATATATTTGTAATATATTCGACATCCATCCATTTTGTAGTCAATTAATAAATCCACAATCACATACAAGATGTATAGATGGATAATATTTTGGGAGACTTAAGGGGGTCGGTTGTCATGATCCCCATGACCTCAGGCCTGTCATTTGAGTAAACAAAAGGGGGGGGGATCAATTGTCCCTCCTGGATTTCAGAAATTTCAGAAACATAATGAAACTAGACATTTTTTACGTGTTTTGTTGTTTTTCCTCTCTAAAATTTTTTGAACAAAAATCCTTTGCCACCCTCCTCTTCCCGGAAAAAATTGAAATGCCGTGCCTGCATGATCCTCCCCTTGTATCCGCCCCTTACGGCGCACATTGGGGCGAAAATGCCAAAAAGCGCTTATAAATGAGGTTTTTTTCCCTATATGAAACCAATTGAGGATTAATAAATTTGCACCTCTTAGGCAATCGAAACTGGAATTTTAGAGCCCTTCGTCCACTACCAAAGTTAAAGGGAGCCTTTAGACAGTGAAGAACCATGAGTGCGGGAATTTACAAAAATTGCTTTTAAGCAGTCTATAATTTTTTTTATTAAAGGCGGGTATATTTAATTTCTCTCGTGTCCAACGACAGTAATAGGACGAAAAAAAAATGAGTAATCGAATTCTCAAACCGAAAATCGGTATTGATCAGCACCGAAAACTTGGGAATTGAAGGTTATTATTTTCCAAAACACTCTAGAAAAAAATGTCCTCTTAGAAATTAATATTAATTAGTCATAAATGGTCTGTAGAAAGACCCTGAAAAGGAATTAATTACGCAAACCTGCGAACTTTGGACCCTGAGCCCAAACAAGTCGACAAAACTCCATAATAACATGCCAGTGTAAACAAACAAGCGAGAGAGGTTTAAAAACATTTTCAAGCGCTTTTTGGCGTTTTCGCCTGTGCGGCGCTCCAGTGCGTTCCAACACCAATTTATCCCTGTTTTGTAATTATTATACATTTTGAAATAATTGATAAAACAAAGTTGAGGAAAAATGTACAGAGTTTTATGATTTTTTTTTAGTCTTAAGTATTCAATTTTTGAACATTTTCTGCATTACTGTTTTTTACTTCCTTTTACAAAAAAAGAAGTATTGTATTCGCGAAAAAAATTTCACTCAAAAATCGGCCTTAATTTTCATTTTGCTCACCCCCGAATGACTGTTGATATTTTTTTTTCCGACCCGACCACACGTGGATATACATGCCTAGGAACGTACAGACACCCGAAATATCCATTTTGACGAGACCCGAGTTAATTACAACGAGTTTTCTCGTGACGTCCGTATGTATGTATGTATGTGCGTATGTGTGTATGTACGTATGTATCTCGCATAACTCAAAAACGGTATGTCCTAGAAAGGTGAAATTTGGCACGTAGACTCCTAGTGGGATCTAGTTGTGCACCTTCCATTTTGATTGCATTCGGATGTTCCTAAGGGAGTCTTTTACGCCTTTTGGGGGGGGGAATCATTGCTAATTTCAATGCTAACTCAAGTGGTGTTATAATTTGTCAAACACTTGACAATATATCGCCAAGCTTTTGGCCGCCAAGTTTTGTCGCTAACGTGGGGAAAAATTTGGCGATTTTTTTTTTTTTTAATTTTCAAGTATGGTTTTAGTTTGGCCAATGTTGATGATATTTAAAAAGTTAACCACTGAATCACATAAAATTGCCAATAATGGGGAAATCAATCTGTGAAAAACTTTTTTTTTTTTGCTTCGGTTCGCAAGAAACTAGGTGTTGAAAATATTTAGTCCTTCCTTGCTTACTCCAAGGCGTTATTATCATTAAATTGGCCTAAAGCTCGTTTTTTCCTAGTAAGAGCAGGGACAAATACTATGGCCAACGATATTCTACTGTTTTCTTTGCTGTGGCTTTTTCCGTCGTGCCGAACTCGTCTGTGTGATCTTCAACGATAATTTCCCGCCTCGTCGTATCCCGTCTCAAGCTTTCGTTTCCCGCCGTTTTTGCCGTTTCCTAAATACAATATCATCTTTCAAGGTCTCCCCCCCCCCCTGCCCGTTAGATTCAAGCTCCTCTTTAATTGCCAAGGAAAGGGAGGGGAAAATATTGCATTTTATTTTTAAACGTTCTGTTTTTGCGATTCAATGGGATTCCATTCATGGGATTTCTAAAATTTCCGAATGAAACACCGAATTTTGCCGAGTGATTAAATATAAAAATGCACACATAGATCTGCCTTTAATGAGAAGAGACAATGAGCATTTAAAAGAAAAGAAATAAAGGGGGGGGGACAGAATTGTCTCCAAATTTGTCAAAACTTTCGACAAAATTTTCTGAATAAAGATTTTTTTAAGAGATCACCGTGATTTGTCATCGGAGCGCCACTGGTCATATTTGTATTGTAAATATGGAAGATAAGTGTAAAAAATGTATATGATTGTTTCCCATATTGTAATCTATTGTCAATGAACCAATTAGAAGTTCCTTATTGTAAAATAATACCCTTTATTTACTACTAGCGATCCCCGCACGGCCTTGCCCGTGTTAGAAAATTAAAAGGTTGTTTGGTTCCCCTGTATATTCATAGGTATAACTTCTGTTACGCATTTGTTTTTCAAGATTTCTACATATTTCCGGCAGATTAAAAAATTTTCTTCCATGACCACCAGTTGATTTCACTGATTTACAGCAGCAATTATTTTCTGGGAGAAAAATGCAATAGTAAACAAAAACATGGTTACATGTATACTCATGTTCGGTTATCACTAAATTTGACGCATCACGGCTTCAAAAATTTCAAGATATCTCTAAAATATCAATAATGCCCGTCCATTTAAGACGTCAATTCCGTTCCATTTCTTCCGTGATTTTACTACCATTGTAAGTTAAATGTTACCTCATTGGGTCAAAAGTTACTTTAAGATTTGCGAATTTCAAAAACGATTGCTTTGTTTATTCAATTAAAATTTGTTAGAACAGTTCGTTTGCAAGGAAATATTATATATTGGATAATTATTTCATAAAACCGTAAATGGTTTTACTATAAACGAAAGACAAAGTAATTATTAATTCCTCTTGGAATTAACTAAAATTAAAAGTATTCATTGTTTGAAAATAAATATAAACAGTATAAATCATAATCTAAAGTAATAAACTGATATCGCACAATTAAATAATTTTTAATTTTTGTATATTTCAACTACAGTGGCTCCCAAAAGTGTTCGTACACTTTGAAATCTTTTAGTAAAATCGAAATAACGCAAAACTGAATTCAAAAATGAAGTCCTTTTTTTTCTTCACATTATTCCTATATCATTCTAAATAAAACCCTGTAGTTTTTTTTTTTTTCAAAATATTGAGGAATCTTCTTTTTGAAATGGGTCAAAAAACGAAGAGACAGAGAAATATTATAAGCCACAAAAGTCTTCGTACACTCTAATATTTTCGAATAAATTCATGATTAAAATTTATCATATAATGATTAAAATGAATCATATGTCGTTTTTTTTATTATTTTTGCTTTGTATTGACCCTTAGAAGTCATTTGGCTTTAATTTTTTGTTTATTTATTCCTTAATATTGTGCTTATTACTTTAAAATGACTGGTATTCGTAAAAAACCACAAACACAATTCGAAATTTGAATTTTTTCCTCATATTAGCTGTAAATGGGTTTGAAATGTCTCTAAATAAGTTAATTTATTCCAGGGTTGGTTTTTTTGCCGGCACAAAGGTATTTTTGCCGGGACAGTGGAAAAAACCATGGCAAAAACGGAAAAAACCGGCAAAAACCTAATTGCAAATAAAGTAGCATTATATCAAGAAATTAATCAAGAAATAGTGACAATATAATATAAATAATGCACTTTAATATTTTAGTTATGTCCCTCCATGTTACTTCTAATTTATAAGGTGAAAAATAAATTAAAAACAAATGTTGGGATTGTAAAACTTAAGATTTTAAATGTTTGATAAACAATTTTTTTTAGAATGAGCCAACTTTTATTTCTTTTATTTTATAGTTGCATCTTGATTAAGTATATTTCATATAGATATTTAGTATTCTGTAAAAAATGCTATAATAAACAAGTTAATTACATTTTCATTGTAAATTAATTATTTGTCTTAGATGTTACTAACTGAAATTTTATGTTAATGTTTAAAAATTTAAAAGTAAAAATGCTCCATAACTTTAAAAGTAAGTTAAACCTTAAATTTTTTAAACTATAAAAATAATTGAATTAAAATTTTATAAAAAAACTTTTTATGCTTTTACTTTTATATAAAAAGAAAAAAAAACTGTCCGTAAGTTGTTAACACAAAATCTATTTTTGCCACTTTGGCAAAAACTGGCAAAAACCTATTTTTGCCGGGCGGTAAAAACCGTGGTTTTTTCCATGGTTTTTTCCGCCCCCGGCAAAATCTTGCCAACCCTGATTTATTCCATTCAATAGTAAAGTGCTTGATAAAATGCTTTAAAGAAAAGAATCGGGCCGAAAACAAGGTAAGAAAAGGTCAACCGGCAAAGTTGACAAAGCGTGATCGGAAATTTACTGTTAAAAAACTATGAAAAATACACATTTGAGTGCTGTAAAAGTTTCTGCAGAGTTAAATGAAAATTTTTACATTTAATTTTCACCTAAAATTGTTCGCAGAGTTCTCTGATTAGCTGAATTAAATAGGACCTCTTCCCGCAGAAATTTTCTTGGTCGTGGGAAAAACAGAAAGCTTTCGCTTTTCGTCGCAAATTCAATGATAAATAAGCTCAAAACGTTTTGGAATTACGTCTTACTGACAGATAGAAATGAATTCAACATTTTTGGTTAAATTGTTGTATAATTGTAAATAGAAGAAAAAATTAGGAACTTAATCTTAAAAACTTAGTTGGAGCAGTTAATCAGGACAGTGAAGGTGTTCTTGTGTGAAGGTGCATATCAGCACCAGGACTTGGTAGTTTGGAATTTTTTGATGAAATAATGAATTATGCTGTTCGTTTAAATATTTTAAAAACGAATTTTAAACTCTTAGCCGAAAATTTAGTTATCGGAAACAACTTTTTTTTTTTTTTTTTAATCAATATAACGATACGAAGCACACGGTTTTCAACGTTTGCGTCTAGTGCCTTAAAAATTGTCCTAAAGTTTAGAAAATACCCCTTCAGTCTCCAAATTTGAACTTAATGTAACATATTTAGAGATATCTGGAGGCTAGATTACGAAAATACGACTTTGAAACGAAAATAGAGCTAGAAACAGTAAGACTCGGAGTGTGGTTGAACACTTACTCAGAAATTACGCAAAAAAAAAAAAAAAAAAAAAAAAAAATAAGGAAAGAAAAAAGAATGAAATCTATTCCCAGACGTTTAAAAGGTGTTGTGGATACTGCATGATATTCTACTAAATAATAACTTAATAAAAAGTTAGATTATTTAATAATATATAGACATTTTTTAAAGTGTACGAAGACTTTTGTGAGATAAAATTCCCGGCACTTTTTGATTTTTAATTTTTAAAAAAATAAGTTTTAGTATTTTTTTTTAAAAAATTCATGTAGTTTTGTTGAAAATTGATCATAGATCTTATAATTAAATACCTATTCCGAAATATTAATTCTAACCAATGGATAGAGTACTATTTCATTGAATGTCGTAGGTGTACGAACACTTTTGTTAGCCACTGTATATTTCATCAAAGGAAAAATCAGAACAAAATTTTTTTGCTCACAGAAACAAAAAAGGGACTTGAAAAATTATTAAAAGATATTTTCCAATTTTCTTTTGTAGCTTAAAAATCAAAATGATAATTACATCTTTCTGAAATTTAACATTTTAGAAAGAACCTTGTGTCAACTTGACTTTAATATGAATAATTTACTGAGCATAGTTCTATTCGCAACTCCAGAGCTCGAATACGCTACCTTGCGGATATTTGCAGAACTGCCGAAAAAACTAAAACTTTGCGTTCCATGTGCTCATTTTGGGCAAAACAAAGTTTGCTATGTGTATTTTTTTAATTTTTTTATTTGCGTAATTCATCATTTGGAATCGTCATTCGCAACAGCGTAGCATCAAAAATATCTGATATAAACTGTGAGTACACATTTTATTGAGCAATCACGATTGCTTATTGTTCTCATTTGACTGTTTTTGATGTTCCATGCCGTTTTCAGCTTGGATCAGAAGCCTCTGCAGAACCACCGCTCACCGTCCTCTGCAGGCGGCGCGGCGCGGCTGCTCCGGTCCTGAGCTATCCGCTTCTCCTGATCGGAGGCGTACATGTCCTACACACACGCACACTCACACACATACGCACCGCTCCATATACACAGGTCTACGCACACACACAAGCCTACACACTTACACACACAACTATGCACACGTAACCGCTCAGGAGGAGAGGCAGGCTTGGGGGGGGGGAGGCAGGAGCTGTTTCTAGAAACAATAACTCCAATGAGTAGGGTCCTGTCTCAGTTCGTGATTGCGAAAAACATAAATTGAATTCAAAATATCAGAATTCAAATTAATATTTTTTTTATTTATCTTGTTCTGAGTGAATTTGAATAAATATCAGTTTTTCAATTTGATGAAAAAAAGCGGACATAACAACATTGACTGGACACTAGGACCATGCTGAAAAATTACTCTTTTCCTTATCCTAATTCCACATAAATGATTTAAATAACCTTTCTTACTACAGCATCCAACTGAAATGGACAGTATGCAAATAAATTTTCTTGAAAATATTTATCGCAGAACAGATTGAAAATCCAGAAAGAACGTTAAGAATTTGAACAATAAAAAATAAAAGTTTGGAACTTTTATCGCTAAAATATCGCGCCAACTTAACTTGATTGCTCTCCAAAAGCTGTCATTATCGGTGGAAGAGTTTCGCTAAAAATCTGTTTATAGGGTTATGGTTTTAAAATTGTGTGAAAGAATAATGTATCTTGACAAGATTTCGCATGTCAGTTAAATCATTTCCATGACGAATGAATTAAATACATGATGATTTCTTTTGATATCCAATCATATAGTCAAAGAAATAAATTATCTAGTGTTAAATGTTTCTCTTGACAGTCTGTCACGTATGTGCACTATGTGGCAAAAATGTCAACAAATGCCGGAAATGTCACAAAAATGTCAACAAATGCCCGAAATGTCACGAAACTGGACATAATATGTACTAATGTATAGAAAAAACGGTACAAAATAAAAATGCTGTTCGAAGCGAACCAAAAATTTATGAATTCCGAATTCAACATCGTGAAAATGGCTGCTTCAGAACAACTTACTGTGTGTTCTGCATTAATTTTTTACTTTCGTAATACTTTTTGATTTCTAATCTCTTTCTACATGGGTCAGAATAACCAAAAGACTTTGAAAAATCTTTTCAAATGAATAAAGAACAAAAAATCATGCATGCGAACAAAAATTTCTCTTATTTCGTAAGTTTAGAAGCAATTATACGTTACAGCGTGCGTTTGTTTTAGTTTTTTCATCCGCCATTAGACAGTGACTGCAGCGCCCCCTGTAGTTTGTTGGAGTTGCGAATTAAGAAAATAAAAGCAGACGACATTTATTGAAAAGTGAAAATGTTTCAATTTAATTCATTTTTGTAGTCTATGTTTTTGATAAAACAGAAGGGTTTGGATCGCTGTTCGCAACTCCAACAAACTATAGGGGGCGCTGCAGCCACTGTCTAACGGCGGATGAAAAAGGTAAAACAAACAAATGCCGTAACTTTTAACTTGCTTTGGCGCTTAGTGAATGACAGTCATTTTTCATCGTGTTTGTGGGAAGCTTCCTTTTCTATTCTTCTGAAATTACATTAGATCATATACTGTCTGAAGCCTGTAATTTACTCCAAAGAAAACACGTGGAATGGAATGTTTTACTTTTTTCTTTAGTATTGTTAATCACCGCACGGTAGCGTATTCGAGCTCTGGAGTTGCGAGTTAAACAAAGTACTTTTTGAAAATGTTTAAAAAAATATTTATATTTAAAAAAAAATAAATAAAAAAAAACTAATTTGAATTTTAACATCTTGAATTCAAATTATGTTTTTCGCAATCATGAGTGTATGTATGTGTGTGTAGGTGTGTGAATCTGTGCGTGTGTGCGTAGGATATTGATGCAACCTGGAGAGATGGTTTTCGCTTGTGGAGCAGCATCAGGAGGGGCCGGTCGACGGTGGTGCTGCAGAGGGAGGCGGAGGAAAATAAAATCATAGGAACATCATTCAAATGTCAAATGAAAACAATAAGCAATGTGATTCTTAAAAAAGAAATGAAACAAACGTAGTGGCTGAAATACGTAACCGGGGCAATAAAACAAAACGTTAATTTTTGTTGCGAAAATGAATTTCATTCATCTTTTAACTTTTTGATTTTATTCTTCAGTTCAGTCATTTAGAAGCTTCGATTGCTTAAGGTTTAAGGTAAACCTCGTTTTTTTTTTTTTTTTTTTTTTAAATTTAAACAATTCTCATAGCTCTCTCAAGGCTCATGAAAATTCGGGCACTTACCTTCTAATACAGGAAATTCCGAGAGTTCGAATGACCTAAAATTTATAATTGTGCATGAAATATTTCTCCTCCATATTGTCAAATTTATTGGGAAAGTGAGGCTAAAATTGGAATAGAAAGAGAACAAGATCGAATTTCGGAAATGCGCTTCGAGGTGTTATCCCCGCATTTCTGCAAACTAATTTTGTGCCAAATTTCAGGAAAACCAACCGAACAGTCTTGGCCCTACGCGCGTAACAGACAAACATCCATCTAAGGGCGGTGTTAGACTTATGCTTCTAGGGGGACTAAGCACCAAGGCTTATCTTTTGGGGGGGTAATTAGTTAATTACCTCCCCCTCCGGATTTCATAAACATAATACATCGTTGGTTTAAAGGAAAAATTCACAAAGTGCATTTTAAGTCAATATTGAGTTGTTAACACGTTTGGTTATTAAAAACTGGGATAATTAATCCAAAATTACAACAATGCAGGCTTAAAAAAATCTTAAACATTAAAAAATAAAATAAAAAATATTGCAACAAAAAATCGCCCGTTATGTGTATATATATTTTTTTAAACACTATTTTTTACATTTTTTCCACGTTTCCAGAAATTAATTAAAGGACAGTTAGTGAGTTTTTCCTCTAAACCGACGATATATTATGTCTGCTGCTTACTTCCTATAATATTTATCGAGTGTGTAGCATTTGCACCTCCCCCCCCCCCTCCCTCGATAAATTTTGGACTGACACGCATATTAAGTTCCCAGCCAAAAAGTACCGAAAAGTAAAAAAAATGAAAAGAATGTTTGTGGCAAGTTCGGTAGGAAGATCAAAACCGTTAAAAATTGAATATGATGAGAGATGCGTTAGAAGCTTTACCTTTTGCAGACCTAACAAGATTCCCCGATACAGCATCCATTCTTTCATTTTAAAATACGTATAAACAGTGTTTATTTTTATCATATAAGTAGCTTAAAGTTGATACCAAAATTGTTAAATTTTGTAGTGTTTCTCCAGTTATTGCAATTTTTAAAAGTAGTGTCAAATTCAAAATGGACAAAATTGGGCAAAAGTAACCATTTTTCAAGTGTTCATCCCGCGTTTTTATGAAAAAAATATTTTTACAAATCGATCAATGAAGATCTCACCACCACAGATTTTAAAGGTAATTAGAAAAAATCTTACTGTGGAGAACAATTTTTTCTAATATCGCGTATCTTTACACGAATAATTAACCAAAAGTAAAAAATTTGCCTTGCAAGTAATTTTACCATCTTGCATCTCAAATGCATTGTTTTTCACAAAATCTGCAATTGGTGCGATTTTTTTTAAGCGATTCGTTTCAATAAATGGTAGAAGGCTAGGAAGGTGATAGGTGCTTTATATTGCTTTTCAAGCCCTAGAGTAGTTTTATTTATAAATATATATTTTCGTTAGTTCTATTTCAAAAATATTTCTTCTTGTAGATTCCAGCGATTTCTGATACTTTGACATTTAAACCGCCCACGTTTTCTTCCTCTGCAGTTCAGTGCAGGTTAGGTTCCTCTCTAAAAATGTTTATCGAAATTTTCTTATTTTATTTTTGTGTGCCATAACATTGTTTTTGTCTGCCAAATGTTATTAAATTCGACAATTGCCTCGTTGATCGAATTTCAGAGTTTGTAAGTTTAAAAGGTTTTTTTTTTTAAAAAAAAGGAGGAAAAACGAAATACTTAACTCTACACAGTCGAACCTGCATATAACGAGCGCGAAGAGACCGCTATATTTGCTCGTTATAGCCCAGTGCTCGTAAAAAAGGGTTCGTGAAAAAAAATCATAAAAATTTATACATGCTTGCTTTTTTTTTCTGTATAGTACCAAAGAAGTTGGTTACTTGCTTTGAACGGTCTTTATTTTCTCTTTTTCCTATTGTTTTCGAAAAACGTGTGGCCCGAAAAACATCGTTTTTTAGCATCCGTGACTTCAAAAGAGTTAGAAGTTTTTTCTGCACTTAAGAAACTATTGAATTCAAGGGCGCCCATGTGCAAAATTTTAAGGGGGGGGGGCTTAGATATTTCCCTCATGGTTTAGCAGGATTTTTTCCCTATGGAAACCGATTTCAGCACAAATTAGAGTTATTGAAATTTGACATTTTAATAAATTATTCATTAATGGCAGGAGAAGAAATCTTTTCACATTTTTGCAAAGAAAAAAGTACTGAAAGCAAGGAAGTTCCAATTTTTAAGCGGGGCTTCAGCCCCCTCTTTCCCCCCTATATGGGCGCCCTTGATTGAATTGTCGAGTGCTGTTGAACTTGGAAATTCTTCACATTTGTTGTTATCGTGGTTGCTTTCTTTTTTCTTTTTTTTTCATTTGCATTTGCTTGACTTTGAACTACAATATCCTCGGAAATTATATCATTCGCTTCAATAAATATATATAGTTTTTAAATGCCCCTCTACTCCACGAATTTCCAAAAACGAACGCGCTGTCATCACTTATTTTCAGGATTTATATCTTATCACTAAATTTCGGTTTCATTCAAAATGTTAATAAGATTTTTTCCAAAGATAGAATAACTTTTTCTGAGTCGGAAATCAGCAGAAATTTTATGAGTTACGAAAACATTGCGTTTTAGTTTTAAAAACGCAATTTTAAACTTTCTTTGCAGATACAGTAATTTTCCGAAATTAAAACTCCAAAAACTCAATTCTAAGCGATTTTCGATGTTGAGTATTTGGGTGGTTTTCTTCTAAGACTTACAAAAATTTGATGCAAAAAAAATGACATCTTTTTTTAACATATATGAACGCTGGTATTAAGATGGTACAAGTAAAACCAAAAACCGCTTGAAAAGAATCACTGGATGAATCCAGATCGAAATTTAATTTTGATGTAATTTATTTCGATAAAAACATTTTCTATTTATAATCAACAAGTTATTTATTCGTGTTCTTAGATTGATCAATATAAGTAACTAATTCAGTTTTAATTGTTCGTTTTTTATGTTGTAGGGTGACATTTTACAAGATAAATATTTGGATTTTTAACATTTTCATTTTTCGAAACAATTTTGGAGTATCAATGTATGATAAATATTAAAAACAGTGAAATACACCGTCAGCTCAGTCAATTCCAGCCGAGGACTGCAGTTTCGTGCTTATTAGCATTCATCAGCCCGGCATAGGTCTAACGGAGCTGGAGGTGGAGGTTGGTTTCCATCTCCAGCTCAGTTAGTCCTATGCCGGGCTGATGAGTGCTAATAAGCACGAAACTGCAGTCCTCGGCTGGAATTGACTGAACTGGCGGTGTTTTTCATGTATTTCTGCCTTAGCCCTGGCTATAGGGCGATAACTCACTGAATTAAAAAGTTTTTTATTTTGCATTATCGGTAGCCCTATGATTTTTTTGTTCATTAAGATTTGAAAAATGTAAAGATGACGTGTTCACGCGTATGATGCACTGATGTTATAACGATTTTTTTTGTGTATGGGGGGGGGGGGGGGGTTGCGCCGTCAGCTCTTCGGACAGCCCCGGATAGGAGAACCTCTTTTCTGCTTTGAGGCAAAAAATAGTACTACTAGCTCTAGTAGGTACTGCTGTACAGCATGATTTAGAATTTTTTTTTTAATGAAAGTCTACCGAGGATTTGAACTTTAAACGAGATTTTTGCGAAACTTGAAATGGTCCACTTACATCCCTTTGCTTCTTACTGGATCAAATATAAATTGCAATAAAGTTCAAAAAATTGCGAAAAAATATACACTAAAAGATGTTTTAGGATACTTAAAGCTAAAGATTGCTACTTTTAGTTGAATTTCGACCAACATTCAAAAGAAAATAAGTAAGCAAAGTTTTTTCCTGTTTTATTAACAAAGACATTCATTAACAAAGACAAAAACTATCTGAAATCTAGATTGTGCACAGTAATTACATTTTTTTCACGAATTTTGCATTAATAAAACTTTTGTGAAAATACGATTATATTGACTCTTCTATGTATACATGTTTTTAGAATTACTCAATTCGCAACTCCAATATACTATAGAGGCGCTGCAGCTACTGTCTAATGGCAGATGAGAAAGGTAAAACAAACACGCCGTAACTTACAACTTGCTATGACGCTTAGTGAATGACAGTAATTTTTCATCGTGTTTGTAGGAAGCTTTCTTTTCTATTCTTCTGAAATTACATTACACCATAAACTGTCTGAAGCCTGTAAATTTAGCCCAAGGAAAACAGTGGAATGGAATGTTTTACCTTTTTCTTTAGTATTATTAATCACCGCAAGGTAGCGTATTCGAGCTCTGGAGTTGCGAATAAGCAAGTTTGTACTAAACAGTCTCTCCAGTGCTGTTAGATTAACTTTATCACGATAACAAGAAGTAATTAAAAAAACTACTGAGTTATTTAAAAAATAAAGTTTAAATTTACACTAAAAGTATTGCAAGACCTAACAAATGAATGGAATTCGTTTTCTTTCTTCTTCTACTAGTTTACCAAGAAGTTGGTTTTTAGCTTTTTTTCTGATTGAAAAGAATCATCATTACATTTTTTCAATCAAAATGTACTTTTGACTCTAAAATCCAAACGTTTTTGGTGCTCAGTGAAAGAAAAAAAGCATTAATTACCGACAAACTTTTATTGCTGGATTCGGATTCTATAGAATCATTATCCTATCGATTACGATTATTTGTAATCGAATAGGAGTTCGCGGCCATTCCTCATGTGTACATGTCCGATCAAATGTCTCTCCCATTTACTGATGAATGCTTCTCCTGGAATAAATAAAAGTAAAGAAGGAAGAAAAAAACTTTTCTGTAACTATAAAGAAAAGGCAAAGAAACTCGAGAAATACATTCTCGAAGAAAAGAACGATGCAGTGAAGAGGTATATCAGGTTACAGGACAAATCCATTTTAAGTTAAGGTGTGGACCGCTTGCGTAGGAGAGAGATATTTGGAGAAAAATCGAATTTTTATTGTTTTTGATAGGGGATGGGGTTGGGATTGATTTTTTTTTGTCGACGGAGGTGTTAATAAGGGAAAGTGTCTCACTTTTGTACACGGTGCACCTCGCTTAGACTTAATCCCTCCCCCCCCCCTAAATTTTAGATGAATTCCTTTTTCTTTCAGATGTAAGTGCATGGTTGCATTATCTAGCTCTCAGATAAGTTTTAATTCCATTCACGAAGTTGTTTATACTTTTTTATTTAAAGATTTTTATTTTGCAAATATGTCAAGTAACTTTCATGTAAAAGTTTGACTAGTTATGCCATGCAGTTTTATTGAAATTGTTTTGAAATGAAGGAAAAAATGAAATATAAAACTTTCTCTGTAAAACTTCTAAAATTTCCTTTTGGGCACAGAGTGCACATTGGACCAGGTTTAGGTGTGGGCTCCTTGGAACACAAGATATGCCTAGTTAACTTTTATTCAAAGTATTTTAACAAAAAGCGTTTGAAACATTTGCATTTTATTTTCATATTATGTTTATGCATATTTTTATTATTATATGACGGTAAGGTGGGAGGGCAAATTTATTTCCTGCAAGTTCAAGTAGTTGGTAATTACTGCAGTAAATATTTATGTTTAATCTTACATACTTTAAAATATCGTCTCCTCAGCAGAGCAACTGTAAGACATCTAATCCCAGACATAACTTTTAAAGCACTGCTAAATACATGTTACAGGAACAGTGCCAAAATAGATTCAAAAACCTTTGAAATAAGTTTTAATACTCCGTTAGTTCTTTGAGCCCTAGAATCTAGAAAAGACGCTGTTTGATTTGGCGATATCGCGCCGAGTTTGGCGCCAAAACTGAGATTTCAAATCTAGCGTCAGCTTGACGATATTTGACGTAGTTTCAAGAACTCCATGTGATACTGCCTATTAATAACGCATTCTATGTATAAAGAGCATTTTCCTTTCGTTTTTTTTTCCCCTTGAAGCAGGTCAAATTATTTCAAGATTTTATATGTTTCAAATTTTCGTGAAAGCGATTATATTACGTTTTTTTTTAAACTGTTCAAATGATAAGCACATAACAAAATCAAAAAAATCTTTTTGTGCACAATTTATTGTACGTCTAATTTTTTGATAACATTTTCCCAACGCAAATTCTCATCTTAGTACCGCTGTCTTTGTAATTGTTTTGCAACAAGATCTTTTTTACAGATATTTTTATAATAGACAGTTTTTCTGTCAATAATTCTGTATGATAACGTATTTCATAGGAAACATTTTGTGTCAACAATCTCTCTTGGCTATCTTCCATTTGCCACACGTATATGGAATGCTATTACTGCTTTTTTCTCCAAATACGTCTTAAATTTGAATTTCTTTCTCTGCTGTTAAAACTCCTCGGAGGAGGGGGGGGGGGGCAAGTTATTGCCGGATAAACGCTGGTAAAGGGTTGCCTCTCCTCTCGCTGCCGGTTTCATCGTCATCGATCGATCGGGGATCATGGAGATGCCCCTGCAATGGGGCGCAGTTCTGAGCAGTAAGGGTGTCTGCGATCTGCCCACTCTTCGAGTTGTTCTGTCTGCTAGACGAAGACTGGAGGGAGTTCTTGTGATCAATCCTTGAAACTTTGTATGAATTGAATGACATTGGAAATCGAATGCCGGTTAGCGGAAATTGGTTTTTCAGTTTTGATTCTGTTCTGAAGTGTCATTGATTGGTCTCTATTTGGGGCGGCTTCCGAATAAATTAAAAATCTCGCGATGGAGATATTCCGCTATGAAAATACCTCAGTAACATCTTATTAGAACAGAACAATGTTTTTGTCAGGAATTGAAACGTAGTTGTAAACTCATATCCGAAACTGTTGGAAGCGTGGAATGTTCGTATAATTGAGTTTTCGGATAATCGATTGTTAATAAAAACATTGTACTAGTGTCATTTGGGGTACAGTTTTTCAGGGTAACTTTAAAAAATTGCCTATATTTATCTGCCCCACTCATCCTCATATGTATAATAGGCAATTCACTGATCGAGTAACACTCCTGACTTCACCAACAATGAAACTCGCGCCATAGCATGAGAATTTGAAAAAAAAAAAAAAAAAAAAAAATTGGTAATGTTTGACATGAGAATGCTTTATTTTGACAAGGTTGAACTGGATCCGGTTACTAAACTGTTTTAGTGGTAAAACTGTCATTTAAGGAGAATGAAGAAACGAAAAGGTGGTCAACAATGAACGCTATCTGCTGGAGTTTAGGGTTAATCTCCTGGAGTTAGGGTTAAAGGTTTCATTTCTTCGAAATATTACCAAACAGGCGATTGCATTGTTTAAATAGCAGTTATCACCCGTCATTTCTTGACAGGCGTTTTTCTAGTACTCTAATAATGTTACTTAATCTATTGGTGTAAAATTAACGAAAACCTCGCAAATTAAGTACTCTTGAATTACAAACAATTAAAAAAATGATAATTAGAAAAATTAGTCGAAATAAATTGTTGACCTGGTTCAAAGTTATCCTGCCACATAGAATAACGTTCCTTACCAGAAATGTAATGCAAATAAATAAATAAATAAATAAAAAATAAAAAGTAGTGCAAACTTGATCCAGAAAACTACATTTTCTAAATGTCTAAAATTACTTCATTTTTATTTCATAGTATCACTAGAATTCTATAATTTATTATAGTTCATTGAATATGATAATACTAGGGGGCTTCCCTGCTCGCTTCGCTTCACAGTGCATATTTGAGTGCATATTTTAATGTTTTGCCTATAATCCGGTTCTGTTCATGGCTAAAGGTCCATCTGTCTCATTCCCGCTGAATATTGAAATGAGATTCATGATCCACCCACATCAACCCTTTTCTTCGATCGAAACCAATCTACCGCAGCTCGTTGAGATGCTCCGCACGTAAAAAAGAGCCTGTCACTACGCTATTTTGTGGAAAGTTTACTCCCCGATGGCAACCCTCTGATATTTTATCATTTCGATCTCAAACATTGAGCTCTTTTGGATTGGAATCATGTCCGAGAACTTTTCTGTGACATCATTCCACATCGACATGTTTTTATTTTCTTACAATAGGCAGAAAAAGCAGTGTTGCAAGAATAATGATTGGATTTAATGGAGGCCGAACCACCGAATTTCCCACTCCAGGATAACCGTTCTTATCATTTAATGACTAGCCGGTGTTTCCAAACTTCACGAATACAGTAGGCATCATAGAGTAACAATGGGACTATAGCGCGCTTGAAGTAAGTTTTGACTATAAGGATGAAAGCGGGTTTGACCCTTAGAGCAGGAATTAAAATGAAGGGAGCAAGTCCAATCATTGGCTTAGCAAAAGCTGACCCAAAGACCCCAAGTCACGTGCCTCAACAACGACGAATGGTTGGCACGTTTTGACTGAAACAAGTGAAAGAAACCTGATTTCTTCCAATGCTTTGCTTTTTAACCTATCACGTGACTTGGGGTCTGGGTTTCATGAATGAATCCCTCCATTTTATCTCTTCTCAATGATTTGACCACTACCATTTGACGAATGTATAGGTATGACTTTCAGCCAAGCGCACAAACTTGGCTAAACACCTATTTCAACTTCACCTCGACGTGGCCAGAAAGATGCCAAATATAGAACACCCTCCCATTTTGACCCCCCCCCACTTTCTCCTCATATTTACAGCCAGTTTTTACCTTACGGATAAAGGGACACGCACTCTATTGTTTATATAAACTCTGTGGTAGGCACCGAGTCTTTTATAGACTATGGATTTTCCGGAGACAAAATTTAATGACCATAATTGATGTGGAAACAAGTTGCTATAAGCAGATCTGTGACAGAAACAGGGACTCCCCAATGGAAGGTCACTGTGTGCTCCCAAAATCTCCTTATTTGGCAAATTTTGTCTGACGATTCGGCAAAATTATCATCATTCGGCGAAAATTGAAGTTCCATTCGGCAAATTGAGAATTTCCACCCTCTGGAAAATTAAAATTATGGGCGCCCCTGAGTAGAAAAATAACTAACAAAAACCCCAATGCACTCAAAGCTGCGAATGCGTGCCATTCTTCCGTACAATGAATCAGCCCGTGCAATTCTTCCGAATTTTTATTAGCTTAGTACGAGCTCATTTTGTACGAATTTTGAATGTTTCCTATGTGATAAAAGTTTTGAAACGCAAAAAACTATAATTTCTCTTGCTTTTTAAGTAGGCTTGCCAGGTTTCTGAAATGTTCAAACAGGACACCAGAATGACCCCCAGGGTCGGGGAATTATTCAAAAGGTTGCACATCCTTGACTGATTTTTAGAGTGCCTTAGCTTTAGCTTCTCAATGCTACCTCGAAGAATAAATGGCTACCAATTATGAACCTCATCCAGGGGTAATAATAAATGACACATTCAAATAAATTTAAATATTTTATTTCATACCCGTTAATATTTCATACACATTAATCTAGTCCTTCACAGTCTGTGTTTTTGGTCAAACTTATCGTTTCCCCAGACGTGAAGTAAACCGGCCGGGACACGAATATTTTCTCTGAAAACCAGGACGTCTGGTAAGCGTATTTTTAAGTTACTTTTAACGGTCCTTAACAACTTAAAAGAAACCACACCACTAATATATCTATACTTTCCGACTTTTACACATTTTGACCATTTTTTCCCTTTCTTTTCCTTTTTCTCGCTTTTACGCTGAAGTCAACTTTTTTTGCGTAATTTTTAGCGTTAGGTAAACTTGGCCCAGTACATTCTGATGTTACTGAAGTTAATCGTTAAAAGTGTTCATTTTGGGAACATGTTTTTTAACTTTTTTAAATATCTAATGCTTAAATAGAAAGTTTTGAGAATGAATTAAAACGTATTCAAGAAAAAAAAGGCTTAAATATGCTTTAACTTCGTGTAAAATATAAAAGTAAATTTCAATGAAAGTTCACTTTTGTTATTTTGAATGAATTGTGCAATTTTTAGGAGAAAAGTGTGCTAATATTATATTTCCCAGATTGGCAGCTGGACAATAAAAATGCCGCAAAAAAGGAAAAAGTCGGGTTAAAGTTATCATAGTTAGTTATTATGTGTTGAAAATAATTCTATTTCGCGCCTTATTCAGCACGAGTTCCATATAAAAAGGGAATTTTTTTTTCTTTCTGAAGTTCTGTTTTCGTTTAGAACGTCGAAGCGATGGAGAGGGGTTGTTCGGAACTTTTTTCAGAATGGAAGGCAGGGTGCCAATTAAAGGGAGAGAGGATAAGATATGGCTTTGACGGATGTTTCATCTAGTGCTGAGACCGTTCGTTGACTTTTCAACAAGGGAAATCCTTGAAGACGATGAATAATGCCATGAATGATGCTTCGCTCTTCAGAAGAAGCAATTTCGGACGCGTGCCCGTGTTGGTTAACGCTTGCTCTGCTCGAGATGATTTGTCGAATCTCATCACGTTTTTGAAAACGAGTCAGTGGAGTTGCTGTTGCGGCGATTGTGTCTAGAATTAAAATTCGAAATAAATAACCTAATTAACAAGCATATTCAAAACACAGTAATGTCCCGTTTCAACGAATACCAATACAACGAACAGGGGCGGATCCAGAAATGTTTGTAGGAAGTGGGGGGGGGGGCAAGTTTCAATGGCCAGTGTATAGTCCTACTTTAAAAAGTATCAGTTAAGTAGGGCTGCCCGTCCCCCCAAGCCCTCATATGTTACGGAGCATCCCCACCTCCTCCAAAGGAGATCTAAACCCCTTCACATCACCCCCTCTCCCCCTTAATTTTTTGATGCCACAGCCTGCGCCATGTGATATTTGTTCCCTCATATTTCCATCAAAAGTCATATTTCTTTGGGTAGACAGGCTGGTCACGCTATTGTATCAGGCTGGTTGTTTTCTCGATTTTGTATTTTTTATATAAACACGTTGTTTTCTATTCCTTAAATAACTCTGGAACAATTCAAATACCCCCCCCCCCTCTTATACCATAAAACTTTAATTTGTGCAGCAAAATATTGTGGTCAATAACGTCAAAAGCTTTTGTGAGATCTAGGGAAAAACCAAGTACAATATTCTTTTTAATATCAATCTCATTCTAAAAATAATCAATTGCTCGAATTATAGCTGCCCCTGTTGATTTATTTTTAGTGAAACAATACTATTATATTAAATAATAACTTGTTATTTATGTGTGATATGATAACTGATAATCATGTCAACATGTTATGTCATAAAGAATTTTGTATTTACCTTACATACAAATAATATGAACTCAAGTTGCGTAAAATGTCATTACAAATTACAATTTTTTTCAAGTGATTTTCTGCTTTGTTATTCTCTTTGGTAACTGATAAACTGTATCATTATTTATATTGAGGAAGAAAATTCAAGCATTGACAGACATTTTTAATTTTTCTCTTTAAGTGAAAAGGATTATTACACTTTGTTTACAATGATCAATTTTAATTAGGTTGCTTTTTTTAAAAATAGGGTCTAGTGGGGTAAAGTTTTCAACTTTGGTTGATAATAAATACAAACATTTCTTTAAAAACTTCAAATATTTTCGTTGTTATTTTATATGTAACTAATATCTGCCATATAAATAATGATTAAATGATTTTAGGTGAAGAATATGGATTAAACCTAACCTATGACCACTTTACCCCTATCTTACTTAAGTTGTTCTGAAATCTTTACTAATAATAAAGCTGAATGTCTCTCTGTCCTGAGGATGTCTGGATGTCTGGATGTCTGTAGGATATCTGTAGGATGTCTGTGACGCGCATAGCGCCTAAACCGTTCGGCCGATTTTCATGAAATTTGGCACGAAGTTAGTATGTAGCATGGGGGGTGTGCACCTCGAAGCGATTTTTCGAAAATTCGATGTGGTTCTTTTTTTATTCCAATTTTAAGAAAAAAACTATCATAAATTACGAAATTATCATAACGTGTAACCGTAACATGGGCACAAGCCAATTGGCGAGATACGAAATTATCATAACGTGGAACCGTAACATGAGTACAAGCCAATTGACGAGAAAATTCACAATACATTATTTGTAAATACAGGCGAACCAAAAGACCTTTTAATTTTTCTATTACGGGCGAAGCCGTGCGGGTACCACTAGTATTATATAAAACGAATCCAGCTTAGCTGTTTATGCAGACGTGTTCCAGAGACATCCGGGAAGCTGCCTACACAACCAATGAATCTGATAAACATTCTAATGAACAAAATTTTAAAGAAGTTAAAAGAAACGTTCAAATTTTAAAATGTTTCATAAGCAAAGAAAAATTTGTTTTTCACAAAATAAAATATAGCCAGAATAGAAATTTGTAGTTAAAAATTTAATTCCTAATTGTTAAAATCCGAAATTAAAAAATTACCCCCATTCTTCAATTTATTTCAAATGTAGAGCCTTGAAACTTGAAAATTATCCGTCAAGGTATGACGGGTGAAATTTTTTTCTACATTTGAACGAGGCAATTGCCTGTTTGGTGATATTTTGATAGTTGAAATTTTAATCCTAACTCCAGTGGATTAACCCTAAACTCCAGTAGATAGCGTTCAATATTGTGGACCACTTTTTCGTTTCTTCATTCCCCTGAAATGACATAATCTTACCGGTAAAACAGTTAAGTGACCGGATCCAGTTTAGCCTTGTCACCATAAAGCCATTCCCTGCATGTTAAACATTACCAAAACAGATTATTGAATTATCATGCCGTGGCGCGCGTTTTATTGTTGATGACGTCAGGACTGTTACTCGATCATTGGCTATTATAGATATCAGGATATGACCAATTTACTCTATTGACCACTTTCTCTCACCAGGCCCTAATATTTCATATTGTGTTGCACTTTAGAAAGCAAAATTTAATATCCAAGTGTTTTCTTTTTTATTTTTAGCTATGTATTTTTTATATAAAAAAACTAGAAGTTAAACTTTAGAAAAAAAATTCACTTTAAATATTTATTTCTACTTAACCTTGTATTTTTTTTTCTGGTTACTGTGTCATATTGAAATGAGTTTGTAATAGTGTGCTAATTTAATGTCATAAGATTGAAGAAGAATTGAAAAGCAACAAAATTTTAATGTAACATCTGAGTGGGTTCTCTTACATTAAAATTTCTTTGACTGTGATAAAAATAATTAGTAACAGTTAGAATTAATTCTGTGCTGCAGTACTATGTTGTAACCTTCATTTAATGTATGAAAAACAATGTTTGTTTACCAATTATCGAACTTATAAATTTGCTTACTGTTCTGCCTGTTGTGAACCGAATATTTGGTTTGTCTGCCGAATATGCAGTATACCAAAGACCAACCGAATATTCGGTCTCCGTGAATCTCTACTTGTAACGTTACAAAATGAATACATATATTCCACGGATGCCCAACCTAGGGAGGGAGCCGGTGGTCATGGCGCAGACTGCGCCGTTAACATTTTCAGGGGGGGGGGGGTTGATGGGTAATTTTCACTTTTAAGGGAGGGCTCTTGTTTTTAGGGATCTTTGTGATATTTAAGGGGGTGTGCCCTTACTCTAAGGGGGCGGGGGCACCCTGTATATTCGAAAGTTTCAGGAAAAAATAATGAAACTTTGTAGCTCACTCCAGGGTTGGGTTTTGAACTGTCCAAAACTGGTTTAGGACAGGACAAGTGGTTTTTACCGTCCAAAACTGTCCAAAAGTGTTCGAAACTGCCTTAAACTGTTCAAAAGTATGCTAAAGCTTAAGGGATGTAACCTAATCAATTGATATTTACTGCAATATTTGTAATGCATTAACATAGATATTAATGAGGTTTAATTAATTAGCATTTGATATTATTTTTCTCCAAAATGTTAATTTAAAAAATATTTTACTAAAAAAATGGCCAATAACTGTTACATAAAAACTTCTTTATGTAACAGTTGGTAAAGTTATGAAAGGAAATTCACAACATTACCAAGACAACTAATTTCAGTTCCATTTATAACTCAAAAGTATGTTATTAAATGTGCAAAAAAAAAAAAAAACACACACACACACACACACACACACACATACATACACATAATTTTTAATTAGTTTTTGCAAATAAGTTTTACATGATGTTTCAACGAAAATTATTTTTTAAATCATGAATTAAAGAACAAGAAATCGATGATTAACTTATACCATAAAAGTTGTGCTATTCTTTTTTTAGTTCATATTTTTTAGTATTATACATTTTGTAACTACAAAAAAATAATTTTTGCATCTTAGTCAATTATTGAACTACATTATGAACACTTTCTTTTGCACACATGCATAAATTTCAAAAAATTTGGTTTATGGAAAAAAAAAAAAAACCCCTGCATACAAACTGACATTTTAAATGGAGAATTTAATTTTTGCGTAACTAGATTTTTCAGTTTAGTAACTAGATCATCAGCTGCATAAATAAGTTACATATTTTTATACTTGAATGTTCACATTGAATAAATATATTAAAAAATCCCAAAAAAAAAAAAGACATTTTTTTTTTCTTACAAAATATAGTTACTCAAGAAATAGTTTTGGACATTTTCGGACATGAGGGTTTCGAAGAGGATTGTAAAAACCTTACCAACTCTGCTTTCATTTGAACACCTGCATGAACATGGGGAAATTTGGAAACTATTATTAAAAATAATAATAAAAAACTCATGCATACAAAATGAAATTGTAATCAAGAATTCAACTTCTATGTAACTAGATTAAAATCAGTTGCACAAATAAGTTGAATGTTCTCATTGAATAAATGTTCAATATAAAACATTTCTTTGATACATTTTATTCTGTTTGATGTTTTCTCACAGAATACAATTTTTCTAAAAGTATAGTTTTGGACACTTTCGGACAGTTTTGGACGCAAGGGTTTTGGACAGGATGGTAAAAACCAGGGTTTTACCGTAGTGTCCAAAACCTTGCCAACCCTGGTTCACTCTCAATCGAAAATCATTTTCCTTCCCTAATCCACAAGCACCTAAATTTCCCTCTGCGGATCGAAACAAAACCCCTCAACTGTGAGCTCCGTAATCATCCTGATATTCCCTTGACGTCGGCTTTTCACCCATAATCACTCTTCCCTGTTTTTCTTAGCTTATATATAGCCGTTTCTCGTGTGCTCTTTGACACATAAAATGAGTTTTGGCACGATTTGCCTCGGGAGATTCACTGAATTTATCGGAAATTATTTATTTTTTCCGACCCTTAGATCTTGGGTTTGGTTGTTGCCGGAAGTTCACCAAGTCATAAATTTCATTCTGTTTGAAATTTCTTCCTCCTCATAAATCTACTCTTTTGAGGCAGAGCCGACGAGAGACCATGTCAGCCTAGTCGGGAACTAGGGGCCCGGCCCTTACAGCTTACAGGGTCCCTTCTCAGAATCGGAGTAGCATAAGTTTTATGCTCTTTTTTAGTCCTTTTTGGAATTTAGGTCCCTTTTCCCTAGGGACAAAAATCTGTTGGGAGCCTTTGTTTTCTCTTACTCGAACAAACAGCAAGCAAAAAACATGAAATGAAAAAATAATAATTAAAAAAAAAATAAATAAAAAAATTAAGGGAAAACAGATAAAAGCATAAAAACTCTAATGTTCTCAGCACACCTGCGGGAAAATCGTTTTCTAATTAGAATTCCAAATTCCGCTACTCATTCCCTATTTACGGCTACCTTCCCTCAGTCTCTGTCTGTCATAACACTCTTCGCTATGTTTGTCAAATGACGATGTCGGCTGAGAATGCCAGCGCCATCTCACGAAATTCAGTGTCCCTACGAAAGGCAGTTGTCATGGCAACGAGATCGTGCTAATGGTGTAAGAAAATTGCCTAGAAATCTTCATTAATTTCGCCCTTCTGTGCTTCATGAAGTACTTGAATGAAAATTTTTATTTTTTGAACTGTATAGCTTCTTTCAAGCGATTGAAAGAAACATTTCCATACTCTCGTTAAAATTTATCAAGCATAAAAATTATTTATATGCAATTTTATAAATTGCGTTTCATTAACACGTAAAGTATGCTTGTTATTTTATTGATACCATTTTTGTCTGAATTGCATGGAGCGTACTCATGGGCTCTAACTCTGAGGGTGCCACTCGCCTTGTCTAGTGAACAGTATGACTGCCATGGGGTCCTCGGTTCGAATCCCGGTTCGGGCTTGGATGGAATTTCTCGCTCCTGTTCTTGTCCTTTCTTTGCGTGAATGTGTTGTTGTGCAGTGAATGTTTGCCTATCCTATAAATGGGTCCTTATGGCATGATTGTAGTGTAGAAGTCGGACTTCACACCAAATTATGGTACAGGTGGAAAAGTGAAGCAGCGCACCCCAAATTGCTAAAACAACAACAAACAACTCTGAGAGTGCTGTGGTGCCTGAGTTTTTCTTGAAAATGTTTTGGTGTCTGGTAGCTCTGTAATAAAGAGAAGTATGGAGATAAGTTCTGAAGTCTTATGCAGGACACCCGCACTTCATTTGAAAGAAATTAAGCTTTAGTGAGGATCTTAATTTCGTGATTTAAACTTTTGAGCAAAGTTTCAGCTTTCTTTGTTGCCTTCTATAATAATCAAGATTGAATTTTGACGTCTTACATTCAAATTATGTTTTTGAAAATCACGAATTGCGATGGGACCCTACTCGTTGAGTTTCTTGTTTCTACAAAAGGGATGGAATGGAAATGTAAAAGAAATTTGCACCTGTCATATTATGACGGATGATTTTCTAGATTAGGTAATACGGAGCATATCCATTAAAAATAAATGGTAATCAGGATGCGGTGATAAAGATATTGGTATTACGGCCAATTTGCACACTTATCATAAAGATTATATTTACGGGATGTACTCTTATGGAATTTGTATTACTTATCAATTTTAAATGATAGGAATAAGTAATCAGGGAATTTTGTATTTAGATGAATGTTTTGCTATTTAAGTTCATATCTATAGGTAACGTGATTTTACTCAAAAGTCGTTTTTTACTGTAAAATCTGTTTGAGTTAAGCCTTGAAATTAAGAAAAAAAAAAGGATTTGTAACCACATGACGATTAAAATTGGTCTCTCTCAATAAAATATCAAAAACAACGGTACTCTGAAAAATCAAAGGAACATCAGCCTGTACTGTAACCAGCAACGGCCAGGTTACAGCACAGAGCTACTGGGCCTGGACCTCCCTCTTCGTAAGGGGCCCCGAGTCACTTAAAGAACTATGCATGGCATTACAACTATGCGAAAAATACACACATCCTCATATAAATAATAGCCGATGATCAAGTAACCCGCGTGTTTCAACAATGAAACTCGCGCCATGGCATGGTAATTTGATAATATTTTTTGATAATGTTTGACATGCAGGGAAAGGCTTTATCGCGACAAGGCTGAATTGGATCCGGTAGCTTAACTGTTTTACTGGTAAGACTCACTTCAGTGGAATGAAGAAACGAAAAAATGGTCAATAATGAACGCTACCTACTGGAGTTTAGGGTTAATCCACTTGAGTTAGGGTTGCAATTTCAACTATTAAAATACAGTGACCGCCGGTTATTAAAACCACATTCGTTCTCAGGAGATTTGATTTTAAAAAGCGGCTGATTTTATAAACCGACATACCTACATTTTAAAAAATGAAAGGTTTTGAAGTTTAAATAATTTAAAAAACGAAATAAATTACGCCATTTATTTTTGTTTTAAGTATTTCAAAATACAGTTGTAATTTTAAATAAACATGAGGGGTTTTTTACATAAGGGTCTTAAAATATTGGCTTATTGCAGTTTGGTTAACAGAATTGGAGAGTAAAAATTCAAAACAGCGTTTAAGAGTTTACAAAATGTTTTGTAACGTTCAACATTTTATTTTCTTCTTTGCTCTAAAGTAGTACATCGTATATTATCAAGCGCTTTTCTGACATCCATTGAAGAGGCAAACTCGGCGCTGAGATTTCCTCATCTTCTGAGACCAATTCCTTCACTTCTTGGCGTTTCTTCATCAATTTTCTGCGTATGATGTCCAAAATTTTGATTTTATAAAACGGCGATAGTGATTTTATTAAAGGATGATTTTAGCATGTTTTTGTATCGCAATAATTCTGTTCTTCCAGATTTGATTTTAAAAAGCGGCTGATTTTATAATCCAGTGATTTTATCAGCGGCGGGTACTGTATCGCGAAACAGGCAATGGCTTCGTTCAAATGTAGAAGCAATTTTCACCCGTCATACCTTGACGGGCGATTTTCTAGTTTTTAAAATAATTGTTAGAAAATAATGACTTGTTAATTCAAAAAAAAAAAAAAAAAAACTTTCGTTAAGAAGAATTTTTATTCATTCTGCCGGGAGCGAATTTACCATGTCACATTTAAGAGAGGTCCCGAAGGAGATTCATAAATGCGCATGATAAATCTGCCGTGTGCAGGTAAACGACAATATCTGCAGAAATGAGTTTTCGAGATATTTGAAGAAATGTGTGTTGGATTAATATTAACAATAGGGAAATGTCGTTTTTTTTTCGCGCCTTTTTTTACAGCGGAAACCAAATACGCAAGCTTGTACAAATAAAGCTAACGTACAATAGGTGACAAAAATGCAAAAAAAAATAAAAATCTGTTTTGGACAAACGACCTCTCCCCCCCCCCCCAAAAAAAATGCATTCCGACGGGCCCCCAAGCCTTTAAATCAACCACTAAGTTATGCTATAAAGCCTTCAGGGGTCCTCCAAATTATTGTGGGCCTAGGGCCACACTTTTATTTAATCTGGCCCTGAACAAAATTAACATCCATTTCTGATTGCAATTTAACTTTCTTTGTTTTCCTTATCATTAGAAGAAAAGTACTGCTTGACAAACAAGTGCGAAGTCAGGTCATTGATTTGTTGGTTTGTTTAAAGGCTCCGTCACTTTGGTAGATAATAGTCCAGGACTTCCGACTCGTTCAGGCTCACGGTTTGTTGTTATTACTCAAAATTTAGTTGTTAATGATTATTTTTAAACGTATAATTTCGGAATATTTCGCAAAAAATTGTATGTTTTACATCAGTACCAAATTTTCTCCGGACGTAAAATGAAACATATTTGTGATTTGCTAAAAAAATATCACTTTTTTTTATTAGAACGTAAGCAAAAGTAAAAAATCTATCTAATTTAGCGCAATAAGATCCTCCGGAATCGATCTACCATATTTGGAGTTCGAAACTCAAGGCATATATTTTGAGGGAAGGATATCTTTATCTTTACTAATAATAAAGCTGAAAGTCTCTCTGTCCGGAGGATGTCTGGATGTCTGTAGGATGTCTGCGACGCGCATAGCGCCTAGACCGTTCGCCCGATTTTCATGAAATTTGGTACAAAGTTAGTTTGTAGCATTTGGGTGTGCACCTCGAAGCGATTTTTCGAAAATTCGATGTGGTTCTTTTTCTATTCCAATTTTAAGAAAAAAAATATCATAAGATTGACGAGTAAATTACGAAATTATCATAACGTGGAACCGTAACATGGGTAGAAGCCAATTGGCGAGATACGAAATTATCATAACGTGGAACCGTAAGATGGGTACAAGCCAACTGGCGAGAAAATTCACCATACATTATTTGTAAATATACAGGCGAACCAAAAGACCTTTTGATTTTTCTATAACGGGCAAAGCCGTGCGGGTATCACTAGTAAAACTATAAAGCAGGTCAATGTGTATTATTTACGGGCTTTTTTGTGATGATTTTTCTCAAACCATGCTCTCGAGTCTAAAATGTGTCTTCTTGAGAAAGGAGAATGTTATAGATGTGAAAGGTCTGTACGGACAGGCCCGTCATTGAGGTGTGGGTTTGGGGGTAAGAGCGGCAACTGCCCTCTGTCTTCGAAAAACTAATGTTTTTATTTACAAGAGCCAGAGGAAATGTAGGTCCTTTTAAGGACTCTTCACAAAATTCTGATTAACCAAAAGGACCCTTTACAAATTCTCGATTGACCAAATCGAACATTTCATGAACTAACTTTTTAATAAATGAGTACGCAAATCAGAAATCTAATCTATGTTGATGGATAACTTTTGTTTTACATTTCGAAATTTCACAAAAATATTTTATTTTTCACAATATTTTTCTTTTTTTTTTTAAATTCACAAAAATAGGACCTAGTGAAAAAACCTAAACAGATCCTTGATTTATAAACTGGAAAATTGCTCACAAGGTATGACGGGTGAAAATTGCTTCTACATTTGAACGAAGCAACTGCCTGTTAAATGACATTGAAATTTTATCCCGAACTCCAGTGGTTTAAGCTTAAATTGCAGTAGATAGCGTGACTTGTTGACTACTTTTCCGTTTCGTCATTCATTCAACTAAAGTTAAGGTCTCACCAGTGAAGCAGTTAAGTTACCGGATCCAGTTCAGCCTTGTCAAAATAAAGCATTTCCCTGCATGTCAAACATTACCCAAAAATATTATAACAATTATAAATAACTTGCGAACAATGAAATAATGCCGACTCATATGCTATGGCGCGAGTTTCATTGTTGGTGACGTCAGAGCGTTACTCGATCAGTGATTTTGGCTATTATATGTATGAGGATAAACATCAACGAACCGCAATAATCACACGATAAATTAAAAAAAAATGTGTTTCCCCTCAAGATATTTGCTACAATATGTACGCAGCGTGATCAAAAAATAACCGAACTTTTTAATGATAGTATAAAATAAGCGTGGAAAAAGGTTTTAAAGAAATTTATTCAAAATGGAATTCATTTATAAGGTATCCGACTACGTTGAAAAGGCGATTTTCGATCAAAATTCACTTTTTCTCAAAATAGTTTTATTCAACTGCCCCATTCTTTAAGATTATGAAACATTTTGGTTTTATAATCTACGCGAATTAGAACTCACGTTATAAGTATTTGAATACTAAATGTCTGCAGTATAACGCGTGTTAAGTCCAATCTTTACTTACGTTTTTTGAAGAATGCAATTATTTCTCGATACTGGCTACGAAAAACATGATTTTGTAAATTCTATTCAGTATTCAAGCATGAAATTTGGCATGCCTGTCGTGTAAGTACTTGTGAGTGGAATAGACCACAGATTATGTAAATGATGAAATATTTTTGGATTTATAGCTTTTTTACCGAAAAGAGGTGACAAATTTTTGAGAAATTTCTGGATAAAGTCACGTAATTTGTCATAAACCTTAAAATTCTTGAAATATTTCTTAACCTGCGGTCTGTTTCATGTGTAATATTTATACATGTGAAAAAATCTAAGCAAATTGTTTATAGCTAGTTAATTTTTATTAATACAGTGTTTTTCCTAACTGGTAATTTTCAGTCATTTTTGCCAAAAAATCACCCATTTAAAAAAAGTTATTGATATTATGGTTGATTTTTAAGCTAAATACATGTTTTAAGATCATTCTGCTTCTAAAAAAACATTAATATTATTCATAATAGTGTTTAAAAAAAAAACTGCTCCGAACCTAGTCGGATACCTAACTCAATACGACGTTTTGAACAACCAACCAATTTATCCATATAGTTTGTGAATTCGTTTTCGTGAATGTTCTTCAGCACCTTTGTCACGGTTCCTTTCATTGCAGTTTTCAGTTTCGAGAACAGAAAATAGTCCTACGGTAGACGAGTACGGAGGGTGAACGAGTATACAAATCTATTTTCTCTTCTGGAAACTGAAAACTGCCATGAAAGCTGTTTTTCGCGATGATATTCCAGGCATTCATTCAAACATATCTTTTTCAGCAGAATTTAACACAAGACTGGGTCATAATTTCGTGAAAAAACGGTATAATGATTGGTGTTGTCTTTTCTAACGTCGCTACACTGTAAAACATTTTAGTGTATCTCAACACCAAAAATGGTGACAACTACTTTTTACCAAGTGTAGTGTAGTGAAACACCACAGATAATTCTTGGTGTTTGCTAACACCAAAAATAGTCTGTGGTGTTTCACTACACGATACTTGGTGCAAAGTAGTTGCCACCATTTTTGGTGTTGAGATACACTTTTTCTTTTTTTTTAATTTTTTTTACAGTGAACAAGTTATACAAGTTTTATTTCCCAATTGATTATTAACAACAGAAATATATATAAATATTTTGTATATGAGGATTCTCTCAACGTTTTATTTTTAATAGTACGAGGAATGGACATTTATGCCTAGGTACATGTACGTATCTCGCATAATTCGAAAACGGTATACCGTAGAAAGTTGAAATTTGGTATGTAGACTCCTAGTGGGTTCTAGTTGCGCACATCCCCTTTTGGCTGGACTTGGATGTTCTGAAAGGGGGTCTTTTACGCCTTTTTTGGGGGTAGGGGGAATCAGTAGTTTTTGCAATATGCGTGACGCCGATGCTTCAAAACAGTTGGTGCATTTTTCAAAAATAAAAACAAAACAAAACATAAAATCATGTTAAAGGTATGGTGGACAACAACGTTTTGACGCACAAAATTAGCAGACTCCTGCATACACGTGTTTCGAGGTTTCAAGGAACCTCTTTTTGTCTTTTCATCCAAAAGCTCACTATTTGCATTGAAAAAGAGGTTCCCTGAAACCTCGAATCAGGTGTATGCAGTAATCTGCTAATTTTGTGCGTCAAAACGTTGTTGTTCACCATATACTTTTCGGCACAAAGGTATTTATTTATTTCTCATGTTATAGAGGCGTACAAGTATTAAAGAAAATCTCTAAAGTAATCGCATAAAAAAATCCTCTTCCTTTCTTCTCAGCATGCTACTACAGCAGTTCTCTCAGCAGCAGACGAAAGTGAAGGGAAAAAAATCAGACAAAAAGAGTTCCAGTTCTAATTATGGTGCGGGAGAAAAGTTAGTTGTTGCTTCAATTATTTCCTGGTTCGCCTAACTGCCGCCGAACATTTGCATCAGCTACGTCATTGAGTGATGCTTGGTGGATGCTTGTCACTTTTTACTCTCCATCTTTGGGTAAAACGGACACAAGTTGAAGTACTTATCACTTGTGGCGGCGATTCGGGGGGGGGGGGGGGGTCAGTTTTTATGGTTCATTTATTTTTTTTCATTTTTAAATTTAAAAACCAAAACTAGAAATTAACAAAAAAAAAAGCAGAAATGTCCAAATTTTCAGAATATAATTATTTGTTTTACTTTGTATATTGGTCATTCTTCAAAAAGTGTAACTTTTCTGTCACACGCCTTTTACAGTAAAAACGCTAAAAAACAATTCATTTAACAATGATTTTTAATTTCATCAAAAATATATCTATTTAAACCTGCCAACAATTTTTTAATTATAATTTTTATTTTAGTATATTTTTGGTTCACAACATGTGAATTCTCACCTCCGTGGCATGTCACACACCTTGTGTCACTGTTTATGTTGCTTAATAACTTATTTAATTAAAAGTATATACTTATTTATTTATTATTCCTTTCACAAGTATCTCAAAAACTAATTGTTTAAGTATTTTTCATTTTTTAATATTGTGTTTTAGTTCGTTTTAGTAGGACAAGGAGTCATGTCACACAATAAATTCTCACCTCCGTTACTTAAACACAAAATACCATTCCTCATCAACACGTGGCAGTAATGACATCAAATTTTATTTTCCATGATACAAGAGAGCCCCCCCCTTGTTTATTTTCAGCTGTAGTTGAAGTTGTGAGATTTTTGTCGAAAAACAAGAAGATAGATTTTGCTCTAAAAACTGATTGTGGTTATTCTGACTTTTACCTCCGTGAACTTGAACTTCATTGATGTAAATTAATGTAAAACGAGCTGATATGAGCATCACATGACTTCCTTTTAGACCAATTTAATGTTATTTCCCCATTGTTGCAATTTTAATGTGATTCAATAGTTAACTCTCTAAATATCACCAACAATGGCCAAATTAAAACCAGATTTAACAAAAAAAAATCGCCAAATTTGTCGCCAAGTTGACGACAAAACTATACATACGCACATGCCCACATACGTATATACGCACATACAGACGTCACGAGAAAACTCGTTGTAATTAACTCGGGAAACGTCAAAACGTATATTTAGGGCTTCTATACGTTCTTAGGTATATATGCACTGTGATCGGGTCGAAAAAAAAAACTCAACATTCATTCGGGGGTGAGCAAAATTTAAATTAAGGTCGATTTTTGAGTGAAATTTTTTTCGCAAATACAATACTTCCTTTTTTGTAAAAGGAAGTAAAAAAGCATTTTACAAGGCCATGTGGCTTGGTTAGAAATAGGATATCCGGTCCCCGACCGATCCCGAATCCTGCGGGACTCCGCATGATATTTTGCAGGATGAGTTCCGCGAAATTTAGAGAAAAATCCCGACTGTCTGCCCAAAATGGCCATTTTTATCAAAAAAGTTGTTTTTTTTTTAAAATTTTGTTTTATATTTTAAAAGGATACATTTTTTGGGACTCCAAAAATGTTTAAATTTTGTTTTTACGATAATTAGAAAAGAAGTTAGAGCCAATTAAGTACAACGGAAGTGATGTCGTAAGACCGGAAATTGAACTTAAAGACACCACAGATCCCCAAAATCAGGAAAAGATAAGAGCTTTAAGAAAAGTACACTTATTGACAAGTATAGTCCAATAACTTTTAAGCTACTAACATTGAGAATTTTAGTCTCAAAAATTATCTAAAACATTAATACGAAAATCTTTAAATGCGTTTTCTGAAAAAGTCTTTTTTTTTTTTTTTTTGATAATTTCATTTAAGACAAATTTCATAACTTGAAAATTTTTATACCCGTTAGTCTATTTTTTTCAAATAATGTTTCCCACATTACTAGCTATGTTTTGAACTATAATCTACGTCAGTATTTGAAAGTTTTACGAGTATTTAACCACGAAAAACTGAGGGCTTTTCGGAAGAAAATTTGTGAAATTCAATAAAGATGCCATATTTTCCTAAATTTTGGGACTGGCACGAAGCTTTTAGTTTAGAACACAGGTAAGTAATGTAGCAACTTACATTAGAAAGGATTTTTAAATGTTGAGTGGAAATGAGTGTGGAGTAATTGGTGTGAACTGCAAAATTGGCTTAATTTTTGCTCAAATTTCCCCCCCCCCCCCCCAATTTTTTTTTTTTAATGAGAAAAAATTATTTTTTTGCCTTTTTTCCAACTTTGAATCATTTCTTAGTTTATATATATATATATATATATATATATATATATATATATATATATATATATATATATATATATATATATATATATATATATATATATATAATATATATATATATATAATATATATATATATATATATATATATATATATATATAATATATATATATCAGGCTTGGAGTAATCGCCGATTACGTAATCGTAATCTGCGTAATCGATTACATTTTTGTGTAATTGTAATCATAATCATAATCTATAAATGGGAGACTCGTAATCTCGTAATCGTAATTTTAATCAAGTGTTTCTTGCATAATCGTAATTGTAATCTAAGTTTAGATAATCGTAATTTTGTTCCGTAATCGTGTAATCCCAACTTGCTGAAAGTGAAAACTTTCAAGTTGCGTTTCTACAATGCTATGCAGACGATGGGATCTGGACTGAGGAAAAGATAAGACTTCAACAGAAACGTACAAAGGACTAGAGAGCAGAGCCTTTAGGCCCTGCTGTTAAAAGGGCTCGTTGGCGAAGGGTCATAAACATGCCGCATCTTAGTGGGTTTTGTACCCTGTAGGTGTCATTGACAGGAACGCGTCCCCAAGTTGGATTGGTCATCAATTTTCCTTTTCATCTGTGAATCACAGACAAACAAGTGGAGCTACCGCCTCGGAAAGAGAACAATATCAACAGTGCCGTACAAGCACATGTTTTCGTTTCGACAAAGTTCTAAAAAAAAAGTTTTATGCCTTTGGTGGGTTTTTTTTTTTTACTTTCATTGGCGGAAGAGGAGGAATTTTGTCAAAAGAAGAGCGAATTTGGATTTGCACTTCAGTGCTCATTCACACTCACTATCTTAGCGGTTCTTTGACTTTTTTGTGATGATTGACCAGAGTGATTGAAAAATCACTCTGGTAAGTGATTTTTCAAAATATTTTCACATCTAATTTAATCTTAAATTTATGCTTTATATTTCAATGCTGATACTTTTTAATAGGTATATAAGAGAAAAAAGTTTGCATTTAAAGAATTTAAAAACATTTGTTTTAACCTTTGTAAAAACATTTGCTTTTGAAAAATATCATTATAAAATGCTTATGCATGTGGGGGAAAAAATAATGCCTGGAAATCATAGCAAAATTTACTATACTCATTTTTACTTTTTTAAAGTGCTTTACAATTATATTGCTTTAAGAGTGTTCAAGCACTATCTTGAGGACCTCCTGACCAAAAATTTGCAATACTCTAATACGACAGTAAAAAAACTGTTGTCAGCACTAACTTCTTCTAGAATGAGTCACTATGAAGAATCGGAAGCATTTCAAGTGGCTTCATTTTTAGACCCAAGGCTCAAATGCAACTGGTACGATTCAAGCACAAAAATATAAATAAAAGAAATTATCGAGGAAGAAATAATGTCTAACAAAGACTGTCATAACATTTGCACTGAATCAGAAGATAAGGACATAAAAGATGTGTCACCAAAACAGCCTGCAAAAAAAAAAAGGGAAATTGTTCGCATTTTTAGAAAAACCAGCCAGCACTTACAAAAATAATAATTCTTTAATACAGGAGAAAATCGGAAGCGAAATAAATGCGTATGAAACTATCGTACCAAATGGGCATAATATTGATCCCCTATAATACTGGGGATCCAATATTCATGTATACCCATTACTGAGCAAAATTGCTCCCAAGTACTTGTCAATTTGTGCATCATCTGCACCTGTTGAGCGGTTATTCAGTATTGCCTGAAAGTTTTATACCTTACAGAGAATGAGGATGAAACATGATACATTTAAAGCATTGGTATTATTAAAATGCAATAAAAAATTGTCTTGATTGCAGTATTTATTTTGAACATTTATTTTCCTATCATTTATTTATACTATTTGAATATATTTTAATACTATGCATGTTTTGCAAAATTAAATACATAGGTTTTTTTTTTTTTTTTTTTTCAAAAATAGGTTGAATTAAATAATATTATAGCAAATTGTAGAGAATAGAATGTGGAAATATAGTACATAAATTTTAGAAACTGTATTGGTTGCATGAAAAATAATAATGAAAATTTAAATCATGTACAAAATGCATTATAATGTGGCAAGTCATTTGGATATGGGACACCTAATTACCTGTGCAGGATATATGGTCAAAATAGTTATGTAGCATTTAAAAGCACAATCAAAAATCATAATTTTTTAACTATGACATTGTTGCCGCAAAATAATAATTAGAATAATATAGTATATGTGTGCATGTATTTTCCTCTCACGAGTCTGTAATCGTAATCAAAATCGTAATCGGCACATCGTAATTGTAATCGATTACATTTTTGACATAATCTAATCGTTGCTGTAATCGTAATTACGTTTTGGCAGAGGATTATAATCGTAATCATAATTGTAATCTCCTATTTTTCGAGCTGGTAATCATAATCGTAATCGATTACATTTTCTCGTAATCAACTCCAAGCCTGATATATATATATGTAGTTAGTAAATATTTGAATTTTTTGAAAAAAAAGTACTCCGAACGTAGGCAGACCCCTTAACATGTGCTGATCGTAGCAACGGAGAGAAAAAAATCCCTGAAAAATGTATCTATTAAGGATATATTAATGGAAAATTCGTCACCTCCGTGACAGACCTTCTCAAAGAGGTGAATAGTCTGACCACCGATGAGATGGAAAGGTAAACATCCGGTTCAGAAGCGGAAATGGACACATCAATTTGTTTTCAGGGATTCCAGCTTTTGCAAATGTGTGTTAACCTTTAAATTAAGTCACTTTAAACTGACGAAGAATCATGAAGAGCGCGCATCAAGTTTTTATTCCCCCTTCCCTAATTGAGATAGACTCATCTCAACTGGACGTTTGCCAATTCCATATCATTCGTGGACTGACTGTACTTTTATTGATGTTTATTGAGAGAAGAAAGTCTTTGGTAGTGATGGGTATAATCGAGTTCTCATAATCGAATCACTCGATTATTCAAGATCATTCGAGAACTCGATTATCATGAGTTCTCGATTATCGTATCTCGAGTTCTCGATTATCACTTTTCGAATTCTCGAGCGATGAACTTCTCGAGTTCTCGATTATCACTTTCCGAGTTCTCGAGCGATGGACTGCTCGAGTTCTCGATTATCACTTCCCGAGTACTCGAGCGATCAACTGCTCCAGTTCTCGATTGTCACTTTCCGAGTGCTCGAGCGATCAACTGCTCAAGTTCTCGCTTTGAACTTCTCGAGATGTTGAGTTCTCGAGATATTGGGTTCTCGAGATGTCAACCACTCAAGCAGTGTATTTTTCGATCGATTTGAGAATCGAATGAATCTCTCAATATAGTTGACTTCTGACAGGGGTGCCCACCTAGGAAGGGGGGGGGGGGGGGGTCATGGCGTAGACTGCGCCATTGACATTTTTAGAGAGTGTTTTAAGGGGTATTTTTCTTATTTTTGGGGGCTCTGCGATATTGAGTGGGGTGCGTCCTTGATTTCAGGGGGGCACCCCTGCTTCTGAAGTGATTCAGTTGCGGGGGCGGATCCGTCATTTAGGGGGTCAGAGGGCTGGCTTTGAAAAGTTAATGATTTTAAATATGAATGGGCATAGTTTTTGTTGTCTTCCGAAAAGATATGCACTGAACCCTGCCCCCAGAAAAGTTTGGAGTGCTGAGGTGCCCCACAGGGGAGGTGGGTCATAGCGCAGACTGCGCATTGAAATTCTTAATGAACGTTAATCTTTTTTAGGGAATATCCTTCTTGAGGGGGGCGTTTTGAGGGATATATTTCTCTTTTTTTTGGGGGGTGGGGAGGTCTTTGCGATATTGAGGAGGGGTGCCCTTGACCTCAGGGCGGGTGGACACCCCTGCTTCTGAAGTGTTTCAGTTGCAGGGGCGGATCCTTCACTTAGGGGGGCCAGAGGGCTGGCTTTGAAAAGTTAATGATTTTACTTATGAACGGGCATGGTTTTTGTTGTCTTCAGAAAAAATTTGCGTTGAACCCTTGCTACGTAAAAATTTGGAGTGACTGGCTGCGCTGCGGTGCCCACAGGGGAGGTGAGTCATAATGCATACTGCGTCATTGAAATTCTTAATGGACGTTAGTCTTTTTTAGGAAGTATCCTTCTTGAGGGGAAGGGGGTCCCTAATTTTAAAAAGTGTGCCAGCACACTTGAAGAATAGATACTCTTGCGATTTAAATGGTGTTATGCTCAAATAATTGCCTCTCGAATGTTTCATTTGAATAGTGTTATAATTGAATGTATGCTGTCGAATGCTTGATTATGAAATGATTATTTGGGATACTTTGGTAGTCTAGTGATATGTTTGGTGGAAGTGGGGGGCGCTAATAAGGTTATAACTTGAGAGGTATTAAAATTAAAATTATATAGGGGAGGTCTTCCCCCCTTACGTCCACCTTCGACTATACCATTGGGTAATGATACAAGTGTAACAGGCAATAACAAACGTTTTAGAACCCAATATACAAATTACTGCAGACACGTGTTTCGGGGTTTCAAGGAACCCTTTTTTCAACGCAAAATAGTGAGATTGTGGATGTAAGGACATTACTGGATGTCTTTAGGGACCATTCATTAATTACGTAAGGGTCCCGAGAGGGAGGAGGATTGGAAAAATGTCTACATACTTGGGGAGGGGGGTTCAAACCCATTCTTACGCGATATCCAAGTTGATGTTTTACATTTGAAATTGCGCGGTCAAGTGGTTTGACAGGGATTTTATATTTTATTTGCGTCTGGAAAGTAAAAAAAACTATTAGGATAAGCCGTTTTTTATTTGTTTGACGAAGAATGAATAATGTAAAACATAATAAAAGAATTGCATTATGCATGGCATGTTTTATTTTTAATTAGTATAGCATCATATACAAAAAAAAAAAAAAAAAAAAAAATGTCGAAAAAACATTCAGTCTAGATTCCAACTTTTTAGTAAATATTTCATTACACAAAAAGGTTTAATTTAAAAGTAGTGAATTTAATTTCGATTCCAGTGACAGATTCGTTATTTTATTATTTTGAAAAACGAAATGGAATCTTACGTAAGAATACGGGGAGGAGTTTGAAAAATCTTACGTATCCTTACAAAAATTTGCCAAAATCACCCTTACGTAACTAATGAATGGCCCCTTACATGCAAAAGCTTACTATTTTGTTGAAAAAATGGTACCTTAAAACTCTAAAACACGTTTCAGCAGTACTCTGTATATTTGGGATACAAAACGTTTGTTATTTCATATTACTTCTCGGCACTAAGGTATTTACTTATTTCTTAATAAAACAAGTGGTTTACTTCTTTTGTAATTCCTTCCTGTGGGTGCAAATAAGAGGGGAGTGGGGGAGGAACTGCGGGGTTGTAATTTTTAGGGAGTTTGTCTCTTTTGAGGATCGTGCTCTTGGGGAAGAGCTTCATAGGCGGTGCGCCTTCGCTCTTGGGATGGATAGATTTGGAATAATTTTAAAATCGAATGAATGCTTTTCGCTTGCTTTATTCGAATGAGATTAAAATTGAATGTTTGGCGTCGAATTTTTGATAATTGAGAGATTCCTTTATAATCCAACGATATTTATCGAACGAAAATTGTTAATTATCGTATGAGCAGATTTATGGAGGGGCATGTGTTGTATGAGTGGTGGATACAACGGGAAAGTCATGAAGGTCATGCTCCCCCACCCTAAACCGTCGACAACAGTATCCGTACACATTGTGTTCAAACACTTTATGTATAAAATGTAAACGATGACGATATCTTTTCATTTCATTAATTATTTTTCAAAGTAAATATTTGAACTACTACTTCGTTTTATTGCTCATAAAATTAATTTGCAAAGTTTATCCCCAATTAGGTGCTTTATTTCTGACCGATTTGGTGCTTTTTATTGACTCCCAAACAGATTCAGACATTTTTCGTACCAAAAACGAGAATTTCGTTCATGGGGGTGTGGGGGGGGGGGATCTCTTCAACATGACACCCCACCTAAAAAATGGTTTTCTGTGTCCGGCCCTGGTGTGATCCGGTGGTGAAATCTTGAAACAAAGGGTGGAGAAAAGCTTTCCATATTGTTTTGAACTTGACAATTATTAAGATCAAATACGTACAATTTTTATGAAAAAGTGAGGGATAATTATAATATGGGCGGGTCTTTGGTCGACATCAGCAGGTTTATAAACTTGAGAGTTGTTAATCTTAAAAATATATTGAACCAGTATGGTACAAACCGTGTAATTGAAAATGTAAGGTGGTCTTAGCTCTTTTTCGAATTATTGTTTCTTAGGAGGAGGGGGAGGGGGAATTGTCATAAGAAGCACACCATTGCTCACAGGTACGGACGGACACCCCTGCCATTCTATAAGGTTTCAGAATCAAATAATTGCTTCTCACGTGCTTTTTTTTCCAATGGGGTTACTCAAAGAGCACACTTCGTTGAGATAAAGGTTTTAAAACGATTGTTAACGCTGTGACGACCATGTTGAAACGTTTAAATGCAATGTGTTCATAATGCAGTGGTGCCCATCCCCCCCCCCCCCGGCGATGACACTCATCCCTCAAATGCGACGGAGAACCCCCAGAACGAGAGCCCCTTAAAATAAGACTACCTCTTATTAGTTACCCTCTCCTTTTCAAAACTTCAATGGCGCGGTCTGCGCCATGGATCCCCCCCTGCCCTCTTTCTCGTGAGGACCCTTGTATAATATATTGCTTGTTGTCGAATGTTCGGTTATCGAGCGTCTCGGATGAGTTGAAAACCTAACACGTAATCTGCTTTTCAGAGAAACTTGGTAATCAATTTAAACCTTTTTGAGGACCAACGAAAATGAAGCGTAGCTACGGAACCATAAGTTCCGAAATGGGACCGTCGCGAGCCAAAGTATTTTCAGCAGTTTTGCCTCAATTTTGCAAAAAAAAAAATCGCATAAAACAGCACATCAATTGACTCCAAATTTTTAAGTTGAGTGAACAATATACTAATCAACATTTATGAAAATATAAGGAATATGACATAGGAAATATAAAAAATATAACATAAACAAGCGAGTCAAACAAGAAAAACATTTAAATTCAACTACGCACGCGAAAATAAATGCTACGCAAAGAACTTCACTGCACTTCAAGCCACACTTGTAACTTACAATGCGCCGGGAATCCCAATCTTCTGGAAAACGCAGCCTGAAATATTTTACCCTCCCTCCTCATGTATCAGTCAGATAAATATAATTCCACTAACAAGAACATCAAAAAAAAAAAAAAAGCAAAGCAATAAACTAGAATAAAAGAGTCTTTCTGCGCAGAGAGCAACGATTCCCGTACAAAATTGTTTACATTATTAACTTCGTGTTTGAGTGCTCACAACCATTCGAAATAACCACGTGATATCTGAGAATCATTAGTTAAAATACAAAACCATTCGATAAATCACTCAAAATGAATGTAAAAAAAAAAATAAATCGAGAAATCAACCCGTTACACAAATTGAAATGGAAGGGGGAGGGGGGGGGGTGATAGCGCACCATTTCAATCGCTACGGGGCATCCTCTGAGGGCCACCAAGAGTCAAGGGCCATTGCCAGTTTTCTAGCCACTACCAATAAACATATAAAAGTTTATACTACTCCCAGCTGGGTCGCCCAAATGCCGAGCTCCTAGTTTCTGACACGCTAACAGGGAATCTCGTCGAATCAGCATCTCACATGGATTGCGACCCCTAAATAAAGACTAAAATCTATCAAATTGACCCCCTAAAACAGGCTTGCGTTTCGAACTTTTCCCGAGGGTAGGGGGCAAAGGGTTTATCTGCTCATTTTATCGGAAAACAACAAAAAACTAGACCCACTTAAACGTAAAAACTAGATTTTTTTTCAATTAATTGGAGCGGGGGGGGGGGGGGGGGCCGGCCCGTTATTTCGAACCTTACAAGAGAGTAGGAGGGGTTTAAAAAGTATCCCACGAGTTGCATATTATGCCGAATAACATTAAGGACTTCATTTATATGAGTACAACAACTTCTAAAGCCAGGAGGGTTCGCCACTTATTATACCCCTCAATGATAGGCTTAATGGCACATTCCTATTTCGAGCGTACCCCTGCCAAAACAACTCGGGAATTCAATTGTTCCAAAAGTCAAGGGTATCCACCCCCCCCCCTTTCGCAGGGCGATGGCGCACCCTCTCAAATGTAACGGAGAATCGGTCTAGAAAGAGCTCCCCCCCTCCCGAAATGTGATTTAAAAAAAATTCTCAAAAAACCACTTTTAAAAATTTCGGTTTCGCAAGCTGCGCCATGGACCCCCTGCCCCCGCCCGAAAATGAGATTTAAAGAACCCTCTCAAAAAACCAGCCCTAAAAATTTTAATGCCACAGGCTGCGCCATGCCCCCACCCCACCCGAAAATGAGATAAAAAACACTCTGAAAAAAACGGCCAATTGCGCAGGCTGCACCATGCCGCCTCCCCCCTTTTAGTGGGCATTCCTGTAGCAGTCCACTCAATTCTAGAAAAGCTCAGGAAATGAACTACTTGAGTACTCGATTCAAACGTCTCGAGATCTCGATTTGAAACATCTCGAGATCTCGATTAAAAACATCTCGAGTTCTCGATTTAAAACATCTCGAGATCTCGGTTCAAAAGATCTCGAGAAGTCAATTGCTCGAGTACTCGATTTAAAAGATCTCGAGAAGTCAGTCGCTCGAGTACTCGATTCCAAAGATCTCGAGAAGTCAATCGCTCGAGTACTCGATTCGGAAGATCTCGAGAAGTCAATCGCTCGAGTTCTCGAATTCAAAAGATCTCGATTATCAATCACTCGAGTGATCGACTTGAAAAGATCTCGATTATCAATCACTCGATTATCAGAAGTACTCGATTCCCGAGATCTCGATTATCAAAAGATCTCGATTATGCCTATCACTAGTCTTTGGTATTGAGTAGAAATACACACGTATTTTCAAGGCCTTCCGCAATTATAATTTTCAATTTTGAGTTGCAGACAGGGAACTAAATGTTTGAAATAAGTAATAATAACAATAGTAAAGAAAAATAAAGTTTGCAATGTTGTAACACTACGTCCAAATTTTTTGCCGAATCATGTAACAGAATTTTTCTGATATGGAAATCTTAAGGAGGTCACAATGTGCTCTTATCCTGATTCCCATGATTCCAGAACAGCATTTATTTGGAAAACTAGAAAATAGCCCGTCAAGGTATGACAGGTGAAAATTGCTTCTACTCTTCTACATTTGAACGAAGCAATTGCCTGTTTGGTGATATTTTGATAGTTAAAATTTTAACCCTAACTTCAGTGGATTAGCCCTAAACTCCAGTAGATAGCGTTAATAGTTGACCTTTTTTTTTTTTTTCTCGTTTCTTCATTCCCCTGAAATGACACAGTCTTACCAGTAAAACAGTTAAGTACCGGATCCAGTTCAGCCTCGTCGAAATAAAGCCTTTCCTTGCATGTCTAAAATTGCCAAAACATATTATCAAATTTTCATGTCGTGGCGTGAGTTTCATTGTTGCTGACGTCAGTGTTACTCGATCATTCGTTATTATATATATATATAAGAATAATAGTTTTATATATATATATATATATTTTCTTTTCACTCTTTATGTCACAAAATCAAAGTGTCTACCTTTATTATAAACATGTGCAATGTGTAATAATCACGTTGCATCAGCCCTGCCTTTTACATATTTTAAATAAACGTTTTGTTCTCTCTGGAGCTCAAAAAAATCGTTGCTCATGTTAGTTCATTCAATACGCCAAACATGATGTTGGTAACGAAGCACTAAGAGTCTAGGAAAATATTTCTGAAACTTCATTTCGAGAATTTAACTGCAACTGTTTATTCGGAGAACGACGTTCCTTCCGTAGCCAAGGAGATTTTGGCCTCTGTCCAACTTAAAGTTAAATTTATTGGCTACACGTAACGGAACGGGCGAACTCGATCAAACAAACACTGCTTTTTTGTTTCCGTTTTGCCCCTTCTTTTCCTGCTATGTCTGCCATCCTAACAACATATGATTTCTAGCAAGTACAAGCCATTTCATCTATTTATCAACAAAGATCTATGCCATTAAGAAATAGATTTTCATGTCCCCCTCCCCTCCCTGTTTTATTTATTCCTGTCGTTGTTCTGATTTCAAGAATTCATTCGCTGTTCATTTAGGTAAGGGAATGTGGAGAAAAGTGAAATAGTTTTTTTCAGTAAGATAACTTTCCTTTTCTAAAATGAACAAATTGGAAGTTTGTTTTGAAAATAACAGTATATTAAGGACGAACGATACATTTATAAAAAAAACTTTCATTGAAACATTTTTTATTCTCGGCAGTAAATTTGTACCTTCAAAAAATAAATAAAGGTGGAAAATGTTCACTTTAAAAATATCATGGTGCAAAGTGAAATATAAAATACTTTTCTAAGGAAATATGTATTTTTTTTACTATTACAAAGATCTTTGATCAAATGAATGAGTGAATGAAGGGAAGAATAAATAAATGAATAGATAATGAAACAATAAACGAATAATTAAATTAATTGAATAATCAGTATGTGAGAATAAATAAATGAGAGAATGAAATAGTGAATAAATAAGAAAATAAGTGGAATGAATGAATAAATAAGTGAATTATTGAATGAGAGAATTTAATGAATTAGTTAGTAAACGACCACGTGCGTGATTTAACAAATAATTGAATAAGTAAACGCAATGAACTACTTCACTTTGCCTCATCCACTTTCTCCGCATTCACTTGATTAATTATTATACGAAACATTTAAAATAAAAATAAGTTAAATATTAAATAAATAAATACTGCACCGAATCTTAGTAGATTTCAATTAATATTTAAAATGTTAATCTTAAAAACTTAATCATTTTGTACTAACAAAAATATTTTTTTTGACTTACAACAAAATATTACAATATGAGTTTCAATTTTTGAAAATTGCTTGTAGTGTCACATGCCTTCAATTTCGGAGATAACTTTTTCCTGACGGGAATACACTACTTAGTTAAAATACTATCATATAAGTGACGCTAAAAACAAAGTAAGTATTTCACCGTCTCATTTTGCCCCGCTATTTTACATTCCCCTATTTTTTATTTGTTTTTTTTGAAAAGTTAAATGACTGGAAAAACGATCTGATGACTGGAAAAACTTGTCACTTAGTTCCAGAAAACTAAATAAGATTCAAGTAATCGTCTGTAATTAGAGATCACAAAATAACAACAAACCACAAATGTATTGTTACAAATTCTGTAAATAGTAATTATTGTAGTAACGTAACCTGTAAATAGTTTCCCGTAATGAATATACAGCCCCTATACATTCGGCTGAAGTATACGATCCCCCTATTCTTTTTTTCATTGATAAAATTTGTGAATGAAATAAGAAAGTGTAGAACGGTGTAGCATTTTCTGGAATAGTTGAGAGGTCTCTTTCGGTGTGTATAAAAAGCCGTTATGCATGATAAAGAGTTTGTTTCGATTGAGAATTTGTACTGAGAGTGTATTAGCTCTGTTTATTGCGAGGCTTTTCGCTGTGTTGTTTTTCGTATTTGGAAGTAAATACGTGTGTAACCGTTGAGTTTACGGTGTTGTGTGATATTTGCTTAATTGCTGATAATTAATTTAGCAGTTGTTGACGATCTTCCCTGTACATAGTGTAAATAAATTTCCTGTGTTTCCCTCAAGAATTGTGTCGTCCTTTCAAGAAAGTTGGAAGTCGCACCGGATCCGTTACAGTATTGATTTTGATATTGTGTTTTCTGCTGTTCCCTAAAACTGCACACATTTTTCCTTCCCTTTCAATGGTCAATACGAAAACACAATGATATTTAATGGAATATTCTTTTAACCAGGGGTTCTCAAACTTGGGACGTCCCTCAAGGGGCGTAGAAGAATTTCAAGGGTGGCGTCAAAGTATTCCGAAAAATACAGTAAAAAATTAAAACGAACTATAATGGGTCACATTCCCCAAAAAACGTAACTTTTGAATACAAATATTTTAGAATTTCGAAACCTTTTGTTTACTTTTTTTTCATTCTTACATGAAAGTGGTAACTACTAGAAGTAACCATAAGCAATAGCCCAGCTAAATTGAAATTATTTTACTCATAAATAAAAAAAAAAATTTTAAAAATGCCTTGTTCATGGAAATAAAAAAAAAAATTAAAACACTTTTTATATTTAAAAATCGAGGCCAATATAATATCAAAGTAGTAATTTTGTTAATTGTGCAAACAATGAACTATTTTAATCAATCAATTATGGCAATCTAATATTAAGCTCTCCTAATTAAAGTACAGCTTAATAAGTAGTTTCAAATGTATGTTAAAAAATAGTGTTTAGTTAATTTGAGGATATACTGGCAATTTATAATTTTGCTAGAATGCCTATCATTGATGTATTTCCTCTCCATCATTTATTTTCACCTCAGAAATAATGACATTGATAAGGTCTGTTACGGAGGTGAGGAATTTCCTATTAATATAGGCCTATTAGATACATTTTTTCAGGGATTTTTTTTCTTCGTTGCCACAATCTGCGCATGTTAATCATATGAAAACATATTCACTTCTTTTTTTACATTAATTTTCATCCCCGAAATTCACGGAAGTGAGAAGTCAGAATAACCACACTAAGTTTTAATGCAAAATCCATCTTTTTGTTTTTCCACAAAAATCTCACAACTTCAACTACGGCTAAAAATAAACAAGGGGGCTCCCTTCGATCATGGAAAATAAAATTTGATGTCATTACTGCCACGTGTTGATGAGGAATGATATTTTGTGTTTAGGTAACGGAGGTGAGAATTTATTGTGTGACATGACTCCTTGTCCTACTAAAATGAACTACACGATATTAAAAAATTAAATACATTTAAACAATTAGTATTTGAGACACTTGTGAAAGGGACAATAAATAAATTAGTATATACTTTTAACTAAACAAGTTATTAAGCAACATAAACAGTCACACCAGGTGTGTGACATGCCACGGAGGTAAGAATTCACATGTTGTGAATCAAAAATATACTTAAATAAAAATTATTATTAAAAAATTGTTGGTAGGTTTAAATAGATATATTTTTGATGAAATTAAAAATCATTGTTAAATGAACTGTTCCTCAAAGTTTTCACTGTAAAAACCGTGTGACTGAAAAATTACACTTTTTGAAGAATGACCCTAATTTGTTCAATTTTGAGGTGACATGTAAATATTTTCAATATTATTGCTTTATTTATTCATTATTATTTTTTTTCAAGCTTCTAGTGCAGTTTTTACCCACACATCCCTGTGAATCTGTACAAACTTGCACCTTTAGTAAATATAAAGTCAAAATATCGAACAAGAACGGCCATAAAAAGTGACCCGCGGTCCGCTTTTTTATCAATTACAACCTAGTATTCAAAAACATGTGAAGACCAATCAGTGGTTATCCGCTTTTTTATGTTGTGAAAGTAACTGGTACAACATACCAACCTCACCTAGATTCTAGATTACCTCAAATTCATTTGTAATTAGTTCTTTGATTTCGTGAGCTCTAATAAAAGAATATGTTCAAAATAAAGTTATATTTTGTAATATCAAATTTTATGTACGAAGTTATGTATATTTTTATTTAATAACCAGCTTCAGTTTAAAAGTTTGATTGTACTCTGGTATTGACCCCGTATGGTAGCGTGGGGCATATCATTGTTCAGAGGGGGGCGCAGACAGTGAAAGGTTGAGAATCCTTGCTAAACCGTAAAACTGAATACACCTCTTCCATGAAAATTTGACTAAATACTTTTTTTTTTAATCATAATATCATATAAATTAATTTTACTTCTAGTCAAAATTGTATTCCAAAATGTAACGACAATTTTTTAAAGTTTTTACAGCAGTCTATGTGTGAAAAAAACAACAGAAAAACTTTTCCCTTTTTTGCGTTTGTTTAATCACTTCCAACTAAAATAATAATTCAATGATTAAATGATTGCAAATTGGTTTAGGTTCTATCTTTTGTGTTTTAGAAAAAAAATTAGTCTTTTTTTTTTTTTGTCTTCAGAATTTTATTTAGTAATTACGGTTTAATTACTTCGTAATGGATGAAGTGAAACGCTTATTCATTCGTTGCTATGGTAATGACAATTTTTGTCTCTCCTCTTTTACCATGTCAATGATAAATGTTATTTAGTTGCTCATAAGAATATTGATTGTTTTTCATAACCTTTATTTTTCTATGTGTTGCAAGACAAAAATTTTTAAATTACCTAGAGGTAAAAGTACTTCGAGTTTGCGTCGCATTCTTTTGCTTTTCAGCTTTTTCCAACACAGTTTCATTCCCGAGTAGTCATTTTCAAAACATGTGACAGTTCCAACAGTAGAAGCTTAAACAAAAATGGGGTGATTCGCCAGTAGTTGACCATTTAGTGGAAATTTCTTCAAGTTTTGTTTAATTTCACAGGGGAAAAAAACTGGAAGAAAATTGAAAATTTTTCTATGTGTCTATAAAACTATCAGGATCAACGGTTACTAATCATTTTTCTGTTCTCTTGCTGTTTTTCAAGTTATTTCAAATAGAGGTTAAAAAGGCAAACGCTGGTCAACAGTTGACCAGCGTCTGCCAGTAGTTGACCACTTTTTAAACACTGTAAAATGTGAAATCTACACTATTGAAATCGAACCGGATGCATGCCTGTACGTATGTTCCCATCGTGAACATAATTGGGGGATGCCCCCCCCCCCAAACGTCATCACAGATGCGCAAACCCATGACGTCATCACAGATGTCACGTGACTTTAATGATGGTTACACGATTGTGATGACTAATAGGTTAAAATGTCGTGAAAGCTTCGTGACATTTGGCGCCAAAACTAAGTCACCAAAAAATGGTACCAACGTTATATTATATCTTCAATCTCTTACCAAGCCTACCGACTACAAACGCATATGACGTCATTGATATATGGGATGCCGAAGGCACCTCAGGCGGAGAGTCTAGCCACCCTAGACCGCTCGTATAATGCTTAAATATTAATACATTACTACTAAAAATAATGCATTGATATTATGGGTGATCAGTGTAAGTGCAGTAAACTCCTAATTATCTGCAGAATAGTGTGACATGGTAACCGCGGATAATCTGCAAAATAACTTAAAACCGATAGCTAAAAAAATCAACACTCGCACATACTTTTAAACTCTGCCAGCGATGATCTATTAAATTTGAAAAACAATCGCCAAATTTGGCGACATTTTGCAATTTCTCGCCAAATTTTGCGCCAAAAATAATTTGCCAAAAATGATGCAAACTTAGCGATATCTCTTTAGTTTCTCGCCAACTCCATAGCAGCCACTCCAAGCAGATATGACGTCACCATCATGTAAGTCGCCGCAGGACGCGAACGTTACCGTTACCCAATCTAGTCAGCTTAGCTGCCAGAATAATGCCTATATATTGTAACATAACTGTTGAATAACACTTACATGAAAAATGTTTAATAATTTACACAGGGTGACCAAAAGTAACTTTCCCTATATACGGAGTCCTAGCGGCTTTTTCCTGAACTCGCTGAACCTATCGATTCAAAATTTTAGTTACGGTTATTTGAAGGAATGCGTTTGAGATTGATGATTTTAAACAACGCAGTTATCTCATAGCTGCGGTTACAATGATAGAATCTAAAAATTTTCAGATGACACCACCCACTTTTTCCGTGCACAAATTGATCCGTGTATTGATAAGCGAGAAATGGCGTTGGATCGATCGACATGTGACGAAAATTGTTTGTTCGAAAATTTAAGCATCGACCGAAGAAGCACACTCTTCACTCTGCATTTTAAAGATTTTTTCCTTAAACTTTGCACATGGTGTTTAGTGGTTTGTGCTTTTACTACTGTCTTACCTTGTCAGTTATGCAAAATGCTTCTCTTTTATGTTGCCTCTAGGATAAACAATTTTCATCTCTGAAGTTTTTGTCACACGCCACTCGTTACAACGCAATTAGAGGTTTTTCAATACGGGGATCAATTTGCACAAGAAAAATGTGGGTGTTGCAATTCGAAATTTCCGAAATTAGTTTACTATAACAGGATCTGTGTTAGTGCTACGTTGTTTAAAATTTTCGTAATTAGGAGAACATCTGTTCAAATAACAATGTCACAAATTTTGGTACTGTTGGTTCAGCGGACAGACGGCTAGTCAATTACTTGCAAAAATCCTTTTTTTTTTGAACAAAAGTAGCATTATATTTTATCTTAAACTAAAAAATGTTTGTAATCACTTTAGTTTCTAGAAAAAAGCTTTAAAACTAACCTAAGTTCATTACTTGACCGTTCTGGTCAACTACTGGCATTAATTGCATTTTAGACATCCAGTAGTTGACCACCCCTCAATCCCAGCCTAAATGATTAGTAAATTAATGCAATTTTTTTTATTTACTTAGTATAAACATGGATGATCAACACATATCAGTAAATGAACCTGAAGAATAAAATTTAACGTTGAGGAATACGATTAAACATTTTTTCTCGTGACAATTCTCACTAGTAAGAGAAGTGATTTTTCTTGAAAATTTTTATGTGTCTTTGTAGTTGTACCGTCCTAACCTCCATTCAAAACTGTTGTTACAACTATAATTTATAAGAGAACACTTCATGGGATGCTATAAATTAGTTCCAACAATCAGATGAAAAATATCTACTTATTTATTCTTGTTTTGTACATATTAGTGCTTGAGTGGTCAACTACTGGCAGGTAGTCAACCACTGGCGAATCACCCTACATGTTTCTTCTTCTTCACTGTTTAATTATTTTCAGCTAAATACTATTTTTATCTATTGAATTCATTAAAGCTTGTACACTTTTTAAGTGGTAATTAATTTAATTTTTTGCTCTTTACAACATTTAAACTTATGTTGTTCTCGGAAACGAGTGCCTATTGTCCTTATTCATAGAAGAAATCCTAAAACCTAACTTGGCAGCGGCGTAATGTATGCTATTTTAATGTGTGCGCGTCCGTCTGTGTGTGTGTGTGTGTGTGTTTTAGAGCAGGTATTAAAATGGAGTGAGCAAGTCCAGTCATTCGCTTAGCAAAAGCTGACCTAAGACCCCAAATCATGTGACTCAGTAACGACGAATGGTTGGCGCGTTTTGCGTGCCAACCATTACAAGGTACAAAGAACAAGCGAAAGAAACCTGATTTCTTCAATGCTTTGCTTTTAAATCGACTTGGCGTCTTGGTTTTCATAAATGAAAGTCTTCATTCCCTCCATTTTATCTTTTCTCAATGGTGTGTCGGTAATCCATCTCCTTCTGACTGGCAATGTCTACCAGGTCAGTACTGGTACGGTTGGAAGCAGGGCATCCAGGGGAAGCCATCCCTCCCATCCTCACCTTTCTTTATCTTAAGTGACCGGAAATAAGGACCTTACATCCAGTTCTGAGGATGTCCTGAGGACATCCTCACCGCTGGATATCCTCAGGATATCCAGGGGTAAAAGCATTGAAATTATTAATTTTAATCCGCCGTAAGCAACATTGCGGGTTGACAAACGAAGCGAGCACAGGACGGAGCCCTCTAGTGCTGTAACTAGGACCTGCGCTGTTTTCACAAAGCTTCCGGGTTAGGTTTACCTCAACTATGCGAAAAAGAGTCTCTCTAGAGCCAAGTTCTTGTGTTATTGCCATCGCCATCTTTCCGTGAAGGGTCTTTAACCCTCTCTGTTTTATTGGTTCGTGGTTCAAGTTTTTGAACTGGTATAACTGGTATTATTTGCAGATAGAATCGGAGTTGGCTTGTTAGGAGGGATATATTTTGCCGACCTGGTTCCTCAGTTTCGAATTCTAGTGGGTTTAACATTCTGTTCGTCATCGTGCTGCTTATCATAGCTCAAAATTTTTCAAACATAACTGAGTGTTACGAATTGACATTTATTCAAATTGAGTGGCGTTGATGGTATTGTGTTCCCAGAGCCCAGATGATCAAATAAAACCATAGGTGGCAAACACACAATCTCTATGATGTTCTCCAAGTAGAGTCACAAGGGAATTCTTCTAGAAGAGCCAGGGATTGATTCAAAATTTAGGGATTCATGCTGAGAAAAAAAATTGTCTTTGGTTCGGGCGAGATGAGACAGGTTGAGGATAAAGCATTCCAGCTATGTTCTAGCTCACTGGTTTGAATTGAATGATTTAACAAAGGATATTTTTCTTCTTCTGTTACACTTGTCTCAGGGATCTCTCTGATGTCCATGTAAGTTTATTGTTGATGATATCCAGTTTGTGTGAAGTTTTCAACTCTAAATGTCTTCTTTATTGCATGCCTTAGCGCTCAAAATAAAACGCAAAACAAATAAAAAGTTTAGGGATTCATACTGGGAAAAAAAAAGTTTCTTGTTTTCTTCGGTTCGGGCGGGATGAGGCAGGTTGAGGACGAACCTCTTAGAGAGCATTCCAGCTATGTTCTAGCTTAGTGGTTTGAATTGAATGATTTAACAAAGGATATTTTTCTTCTTCTGTTACTCTCGTCTCAGGGATCTCTCTGATGTCCATGTTAGTTTATTGTTAATGATATTCAGTTTATGTGAAGTATTCAACTCTGAATGTCTTCTTTATTGCATGCCTTAGCGCTCAAAATAAAACGCACAACAAATAAAAAATTGAGGGATTCATGCTGGGGGAAAAAAGTTTCTTGTGTTCTTCGATTCGAGCGGGATGACGCAGGTTGAGGTCAAACCTCTTATTAGAAAGCATTCCAGAGCTCAATGGTTCGAAATTGGAATGCTTCAAAAACCCACGCCCTGTGCGCCTGCTGAACCATCGACAGCAAGAATGAAACCCGAGAGGATTTGCATGTGAACTGAAGGCAGCTTTCGGAGTGTTTCGGAGTGCCACTGACGTAGCTGGATCGCAGTGACGTCACGACAAATAGTAAGCGCGCGTAAAGATCGATTGTCGTAGCGGATTCCCCCGGTTCACGCCAAATGAAATCGCCTTCAAGTTTTACTACGATACAACTACTCCTGCACGTTTTTTTAGATTTTATTTTTTCGCGTCACTTGGCGTTCATTGAGGGTCAGCGTGCCTCAAGGACAAAGTAGTGGCCACACAATTGGGAAATTCGGTTGGTTGGTCGATAGAGGTCTTTAACCTGGGTTTCGCGGAACCCAGGTTTGTTGCTTATATTTGTTGAAAATATTTGTTGCTTTTTTTTGTTATTCTGAAATTGTTTTGAAAATAATATTGAATTACATAGAAAATCATATCAAATTATACTAAATGAAGTAAATCTACTGATCATGAGCAACTAACTAAAATTTTGAATTTTCATGTCTAGTTAACAGAATGTAGTTTTATTAGCAGTAGCAAGAAAATTCACTTACTTAATTTGACTAAAACTTTTTTCAAAATATTATTTTTAAATGAATAAAAATAAGTCATTAGTCACAAAAATAAGCCATTAATTCATGCTGAAAAGTCAAAATTATACATTTTGAAGACAAAAGGGTGATGAAGAAATTGTAGCATTAAAAATCATTATTATCACAACAAATCGGCAGATTATTTTCTGCCAAATAATCGGTTATCGGCTAATTTCCTTATCGGCGCATTCTTAGAAAGAACGATGCTTAAGAAAACGATCATTTTAAATGTAACATAAGGCCTAAAACTGCCACCTATTTACAAAACTTTTATCGTTTCTTTCTTTCTTGTTGCAGTAGGAATCACAGAAAACATATAAGTCTTTTAACTATCAAAACTATACTTTACCGACTCATTTGAACAAAAAGGTTCTTCATCTAATGTTTTCATGACATCAATTTAAGTGAAAAAAGAGAAACGAGCATTACTTTCACCTTTTCAAATAAATTTGTAATTGTGCCAAAAAACACATTTGCTCGCAAATTTTTCAGCCTCTAAATCATACCCCGCCCCCCTTCTCCTCACAAGTGGCCATTTACTTCACGATTCACAAGCTAAACATCTTTTTTCCCACTCCTGGTTGTCTAAAAATGGAAACCTATTTCCGTTATTTCATTTTTAAACTACATACTGTTGAAAGGTTTTGTGTATAATATAAGTCTATATAAATAAATGAATTGGTTGACCAAATTTATTCGATAGAGCCAAGTCAGAGAATGTCACTTTACCAAGCATTGTTGCTTTATAATATTTTTGATCTCTCATGGTAACTTACTTTTTTTTCAAAATGAACAGATTAGATATTTGTTCGGAAAATTACGGTACATGAAGAAAGAACATTATATTTTTAAAAAACTTGCATTGAAACACTATTTTTTTACAATTTTTGATATTAAATTTGTACTTCCAAAAAAAGTGGAGAATTTTACCTCCCCCCTCCCCCCCATGAGGCAAAGTGGAAAAATAAAATCTTATGAAATTTTTTCTATTCAATTATTTAAGTTTTTTTTGATGAAATGAATGAGTACATAAAAGAATGAATGAATATATGCAAAGAAAATGAAGCAATTAACGAATTAATTAATGTATGAAAAAAAAAGAGTGGATAAAATAAGGGTGCCTGTGATGCAGGGAGATTTATTGCTGCTAATCAAATAAGTGTTTTTCTTACTATATATTTTTTATTATTACTGTCTAGTTTTAGTTTTTTTACTGTATTTCATCATGTAATTTAGCTCTGCATTGTTTTGGGGGCTCATTTTTGCTTTTATTGTATTCTTGAAGTGTTTTTGCACTTTTTGGAGCTAAGCCTAACATGTGGTGATCTCCTAGTTTTTGATTTGTGTGCTTTGTTGGTGTAGCAACTTAGTTTTTATTTACTGCTATATTTACTGTTTGTAGTATTATTCTGTTTCTTTTGCATTTTTATCATTCTGTGTCTTTTAGAGTATTCACTGAGTAGAAATGGGTGTTATATGTATTATGAAAGAGTTTAAGATTGAGAATGGGGATAGGTGGATCCCTTGTGACTTATGTCATATGGTCTGTCTGTATAAGGGGAGGATAAGTCTGTTTTTGAGGAGGATTATATTTGCACTAAATGTGCTGAACTCTCAGACTTTAAGAGTTAGGATAGGATGCTAACTTTGGAAGCCCAGTTAGAATTAGGTTGTGTGTCAGTTGTAGAGGGTACTGTAAATATTCCAGAGATGAAGGGGGAAGTTTCAAATAAGGAGCCAGCCTGGGAAACTAAGGGTGTAATTTTGGGGGACTCGATGGTAAGGGAGGTGGGTAATACAGTTGGGAGAGTTAAGCGTAAGGTGGCTAGGTGTTGTTTACCAGGGGTTCGAGTGAAAGACGTTAATAAGATTGCTGAAAAGAAGGGGGTATTAAATAAGGATGATATGGTTACTTTGTGGGTGGGAACAAATGATGTAGGCGACAGTAAAAATGAGGAGTTTTCAAAGGAATAGGAGTCCCTGTTGTCCAAAGTAAACAACTGTTCGACAAATGTCCAAGTGGTTGGTTTACTTCCCAGGTATGGAGTGCATAGGAGCTGGCTAAATAAACGTGCTAGGTGTATGAACCTGCTACTTAAATCAATTTGCGAAAAGCGTAGTATCAGATTCATCGATGTATGGAGTCATTGTAAACGGGATTGGATTGCTATGAACGGACTGCATCTGAGCTCTACAGGGGTCAAAATGGTTAGTGGTTTGATTTTAGGGGCTTCGGAGTCAAAAAACTAAGTTTGAATGGGGGGCATGGTTCAAGCATCAGGTATAGAGAGGAAGAAAATTTTTTGGGTATTGCTAGAAATGGAAATAAAGTGTCGAACAAGAGTAGTAATTTTAAAAATTGTGATTTAGGAAATTTCAGGGTGTTAAATAAAAACAATTTGGGCATGCTTAAAGTTTACTATAAAAATGCTCGCAGTATTAGGAACAAAATGGAAGAATTGAAAAGCATAACTATAGATGAGAAGTTGGATGTTATTGGAATTACAGAGACATGGGCTACCGAATTTGATGTAGATTTTTTCATATTGCTGGGTACAATTTGTTTAGATAAGATAGAGTAGGCAAAACAGGTGGCGGGATTTTATTTTATGTTAGAGACAATTTCATTTGCAATGAATTGGTCATAAATGATAAACCTACTAATATTGAAATGGTTTCGTTGGAGTTAATGAACAATAAGGACGAAAAATTGCGCTTTGGAAACATTTATAGGCCACCTAGTTCAAGCCAGGGACAAGATGAATAGACGTTTCGTATTATTTGTGACATGTCCAGTGAGGGATCCGTCATCATAATGGGGGGTTTCAATTTTCCGGGTATTGATTGGGATAATTTTTATCCTAGTAATAGCAGAGAAGAGGAACTTTTAAAAATAATTGGTGACTGTTTCGTAGATGAAGTTGTAACTCAGGGGACTCGGGGAGGAGACGATTTTGGATCTAGTTTTCTGTGACGTAGAAAGTTCTGTTCAGGGGTTGCGTGTAGGGGATCATATTGGAGATAGTGATCATAACGGCATTAAGTTCTGGATTGAATTTGAAGTGTACAAAGTTGAAAATTTTATGCTTGTGCCCAATTTCAGAAACACTGATGTTGCAATTAGGCACAGTTTGAAAGAGGTTTTTTCGCCAGGATTGGAAAATAGCGACGTAGATCAGCAGTGGACGGAATTTAAGGAAAAACTGACAAAAACAGTCGGGGATTATGTTCCATTTAGGAGAAAAGGTGTTAGTACTAAAATTTGGCCCATGGAGTTTTCCAGGGAGATTAAAGAAACTCTAAATTATAAACAAGCAGCTTTTCGTCAGTTTAAGGAAACTGGTCAGAGTGCGGATAGGGTCCAGTATTGTAAAGCAAGACGAAATTTTAAGTATTTGGTACGGATTTCGGAAAAGGGAATTGGAGCAAAGGCTAGCAGATAACATTAATTAGTCAATTAAAGTCAAATTAAGCCATTGGTTGATGAGCATGGAAATTTTATCCAAAACGATAGGGATATTGCAAATGTTCTTAATTACTTTTTTTAGAGTGTGTTTAACAATAACTGTATTTCAACAGTTGACACTAGCAAGACACAAGCTATTATGCAGCTTGAAGATTGTGTGTTTTCCAGGGAGGAGGTTCTATTTCATTTGAAAACAATTAAATCAACTAAAGCTCCGGGACCAGATAATATTTATCCAAAAATTTTAGTTGAATGTGCAGAGGAATTACTGGATGTTATTTTAAATATTTTCAATGCTTCTTATAACTCAGGGACAGTGCCAGAGGACTGGAAACTGGCTAACATAACGCCGCTCTTCAAGAAAGGATCCAAAGGTAATGCTGGGAATTATAGACCTGTAAGTCTGACTTCAGTGGTTTGTAAGATTTTCGAAACTTAGATCACAATTAATATTATGAATTTCTTAGAGACTAATAGTCTGTTGACTAGTTTGCAGCATGGGATCAGGAAAGGTAAATCGTGTGCTACTAATTTATTGCATTTCTACGACACGGTTACCTTGGCTTTAGATAACAAAAAGTGTGTTTATATTGATTTTCAAAAAGCTTTTGGTAAGGTACCGCATGTTGCTCTTCTCAGCAAATTAGCTGATATAGGAATAGGATGAAAAACTTTACTTTGGGTTAGAAATTGGCTGACTGGAAGGAAACAAAGAGTAGTTGTGAGGGGAAATCATTCTAAATGGAGTGATGTTTTAAGCAGGGTTCAGCTTTAGGACCTCCCTTGTTTATTATTTTTGTGAATGACATCAATGAGAATATTTCTTTAAGCATGAATTTTTTTTCTGATGATGTAAAAGTTGTGGGGATTGTAGAAAAGTAGGAACAGTTTAAACAGCTCCAAGAGGATTTAGATTATATTACTAAGTGGACGGATAGGTGGGGTATGGCAGTTAATGTAGGGAAATGTCAAGTGCTACACTTAGGTCATGGAAATAAGCTTACGAGTTATCGTTTACAGAGTTCAATCATTAGTCAGGCAGAAAATGTTATTGATCTGGTTATCTTAATAAATCAGGACTTCAAGTTTAGTCAACAGTGCAGCATTGCTAGTAACAACGCCGACAGAATGCTTGGGTTTATCAATAGATCTATGTCAAACAAATCTAAGAAGGTTATTTTGCCTTTACATAGGAATTTAGTAAGATCCCATTTGGAGTATGCTGTGCAGTTCTGGTCGCCTTATCTGAGGAAAGATATTTGTGTATTGGAAAGGGTTCAAAGAAGGGTAACTAGACAAGTAAGGGGACTTTCAGATTTAGATTATGATACTAGACTTAATAGGTTTAATATGTATAGCCTGGAGCAAAGGAGGATCAGAGTGGACATGAATTAGTTGTTTAAATTTATCAAAATAAATGATGTTAATGTATTAAATTTTTGCACCGAAAGCAGGAGGAGGGGTCATTGTTTTGAGCTATTCAAATCTCAGGCCAACTTGGATATTAGGAAAAATTGTTATTTTAGCAGGGTAGTGGAACTTTGGAACAGCTTACCGGAAGAGGTGGTAATGAGCAAGGGAGTAGATAGTTTTAAGAGGGCCATTGATCTTCACTGGGGATTGTAAATTGACAAGGACCTGCCTAGCTGGGCCCAGAGCCTGTTGCTGGTCGTCACATTTGTATTTGAATAAATAAGGGAATGATTAAATGAAGATATGTTAGTGAAACAATAAATAAGTGAATACATAAGTGATTTGATACAGGATTGAATAAGTAAATGAAATGAACTATTTCACTTGTCCATTCCACTTTGCACCGCATCCACTTAACTAACTGTACAAAGCATTTAAAATACAAGTAGACAATTTAGAGAGTTTTTATGTATAAGGCAATAGGATACAGCTCAGACCCCCAAACAGGGAGGGATACAACTTTGGCCTCGATAGATCTCAGCACTACCTCCTCATTTAGGCATAGGAAAGGGAGAGAAAGTTTCCAGACACTGCACCCATGGTAACTGATAGCGACTGTTTTTCAAAGGACTTATAGACCTATGGATTTAAGCACACGTTAACGATTAATATTAGCGGTTACCACTCTCCACGTGGCGACTTCAAACACTAGCATTATTTGCCACGCACTCGTTGTCAGTCTTCAACTTCATTGTGTTATCATTAAATTCATCTTCAGAATGATTATTTTTATGTTTTAGTAGCAATTTAAAATCTCGTTTGTTGATTAGTTTTTTTTGAGGGGGGGGAGGGGTGAACAAAAAAAGTGACTATTAGAAAAAATGCTTTCACAAATGCAAATTTGCTTTCACTCGCCGCTGACGTCCAGGAAAAATTTCAAATTTTGATTTTTAAGCAAGTACACCACTTGCTCTCAATAGGTATTTGGTGGCATGAATTCGCTCTGAAACTGATTCATAAAATTTTCTAATTAAATTATGAAATTTATTTCCACACAAGTTTTTTTAGGTGTGAAAAATCGCCTGCTTCCTTAATTAATGAGTCGCGGCTCTTTTAAAGCACCAAAAAATCTTGAGATCTTGGCTCTTATGAACCTCGCCCATACTAGAAAACCATCGAATTGGACATTAATTGCGGCCGTTTTGGCGACCGCACAGAGCTGGAAGGCAGCCAAATGAAGACTTTCCAAAGCACTCATTCGATTTCACTAAGTGAATAAACACAGTTTCTAATGATAACGAGTAGATTCGACGCTGGAGGGATCCTGATAAATGGCGCTTGGGAAGAGCTGGTGAAGGATAGGGATTTTTATTTATTAGTTGATTTCTGCTCTGTGTTTGTTTGGAATGTGAAGAGATATTTCAGAATGTATGAAACAATGAAATAAACATCAAACATCTCTTAGAGATCTGTTTTAGGAATAAGTAATTCAAAAAACCGAATAGGATAAAGGAGGAGGAGTTTAATAAATTAATAAAGGGAGAGAATCTTCATATTTATAATAACCAATGATCGAGTAACTCGCGAGTGTCAACAATGAAACTCGCGCCACGGCGTGATAATGCGATAATATGTTTTGGTAATGTTTAACATGCTGGGAAAGGCTTTATTCTGACAAGGCTGAACTCGATCCGGTAACAAACTGTTTCACTGGCAGAGTTTCTTTCAGGACAGATGTTTTTCTGAACATACTAAGAAATAATAATTGTTTGTTGAACCCTGTCGTATGAATCCCTTTATACTTTAGACAGGATTTGTCCACCCTTTATGAGTGATCTTAATGTCTAAAAAAGTATACATGATCTGTCCACGATGATTATGTTCAAAGTCAGGGAAATTTTATGACACATAATAGGCGTTTATCAAGTATCAGTAACTTAAGGGATTGTCCAACGTGATAGATTTGACTGCAACATTTTTTTTTTTTTCAGTATTTTTCGAATTGAAGAATCATTTTTAGTACTCTTCACTTCACAGTAAAAATGAAAAGAGCAAATTTTATTTTTTCCGTAGAAGATTTTCTTACTAATTTAGGGATATTACAATGAAGTTCGTGAGTCGTCGATTTACCGTGTGACAAGTACAAAAGAATCTCGATAACTCGAAGCTTATAACTCGAATATTTCTTTATCTCGAAGTTTTCATCGGGTCGCAAATTCTTGAGACCGCTGTGGAAACTTCCCATAGCTCAAGCTACCAAACACTCGAACGTTTTAGCCGGTTCCTTAGAACTTGGAGTTATCGAGAGTTGACTGTATATTAGGGTGCATCAAACCCCCCCATGTTTCAAAAAACTTTCTAGAAATTGTTTGTACCTATGTTATTTTTGTTCCAAATGCCAAAAAAAGTATGAACATAAAGTTTCATGAGTTTTGAATAATATCTATGTGGTCCACCGGTCCTCCAAAATTAAAAAAAAAATGATAAAAAAACAGCATTAATGAGGAAAAAAGAAATAAATATCTATTTCAACAAACATATAAACATTCGAGTTATTTAGGATGCAACAAAAGAACAGATGTACATGCACTAATTGCTTTTGATCTTTATTTTAATTCTTGTCAGCACTCATTCTTGATTCATTTAAATTTTTGAGTCATTTTCTTAGATTTTTTCGCTTTTGTCGATCTTGTTCAACAACTTGCACAACATGCTGGTAGTGATCTTCAGACTTTGAGGACTTGATGAAGTCATTACTAAGCTTGACCCCACGTTCTGCACAGTCGTTGATAACATTTAGTGCTTTTAACTTCGTAAAGGCTGCGATGTAGGATGTATTATTTGGCCATACTGAAACTTCTTCTTTTAAAAAATCAGGGTCCAATTCCAACAAGGAAACAAAAACCAAGAATCTGCTCCAATTAAATCAGAAAGCTTTGTACTGATGTTGACATTTTTTGAAAATTTCGGTTTCCCAAAACCCATGCCATATCTACCTTTCAACTTAAAACCAGTATTGGTAAAACTTGGTTTCGTAGCTAGCAGTGCATTAGCCATGGCTTTTTGTTCTTGTGCCGGAACTTTGTTGCACCACAGAGCAAGTGGCACCATCTCTTCTGTAAGATACCAATAGTGACTTGCAAAGGCACTATGATTGCACTGTCGGATATGGTGGGTATTTTACAACTTTATATTCTATTAGAGAGCGAAGCATTTGGAAATCATTCCAAGGAGCATTTATGGCAGAATTACAGGTTATCCACCAAGAGCTGTATATAAGAGTGGCAAAATTTGCAAAGTCGCGCAGTTTTATAATCTGTTGCTTTGAAGCTATAGTGCCTGCAGGTAGTTGTGTTATTTGTTTCTCAAGAAGACAGATCTTAATTGTGTATAAAAGTTTAGCCATCCACCGTGCTTTGTGTAAGGCTCCTGGGCGATTCAACTTTGTTTCTTGTGTTATATTCGTAGACTCTAGGTATAGTATACAAAGTTTTGCAAACTCCATGTAATCATCTCTACATTGTTCAGAATTTAAGGCACATTTTGCTGTCTCGATTGCATTAGTTTTAAGACCAGTAGCTATGTGTTTTGCTTCTTCATTCAGTGATTTTGTGACATGTGGAGTCAACTGGCTATGATCAAGATCAAGATGATCGAAATTATCACGGAATCGTTTAAACAGGGATATATCTGGAGACTTTGAAGCCTCTATTTTTAAATCATCAAATACATGGGTCAAAATGATTTCGCCTATATGATGTTGACAAGCTGACTAAAGAAGTGCACGTCCTAGCTTCTTTTGCACACTGACGCAGGCGGCAGTATTATGGCCTGTGTTCGATGAAGTTGTATCAAATGTCATGTTTACAACTGTTTGTGTGCAGTTCCAAGAAATGAGATGCTCATATATTAAATTGGCAATGATTGAACCACATTTGCCATCAGTTCCTAGAGGATATGCTGGCACACCAAGAATTTTTTGCTGGTGGACATCTCCAACGACGATGGTGAGACGTTCTTCCATTTTATATTTATTGGACAATTTGGTTGTGAGCTTTGAGTCCCAATGCAAAGTTGCTTGCTCAGGAAAGCACCACTGCTCTTTACAGGCTCCTGAAATTTCCATTGCAACTTCCCTTCTTGATCTATCTGTTGTTGCATAAGATGCCGCTATGGCAGATGTCTCACCTCCTAGTTCTGTAACTAGTGCCTTTGTATAAGCTGCCTGTTGTGCTGGACTCATATTTAAGCGTGTTGCAAGTGAAACAAGATTAGGTTTCTTCATTACATCATGTGGGATGAATAAACTTGTTCCTGTTCTCTTATTGGGATGATGGCTTTTAGAACTTGTCGAGGGTCCTTCAAAACCAGCACCTTCTATGTCATTTGTTCTGTTTTGTTCATCAGAATCAGATGAAGCAAGACTGTCATTTAATGATGAATCCAAACTGGTTTTATTATTTATCTTTGCTTTTCTTATTTCCTGCTGGTGCAACCGTGTTTCTCGTCTTTTTACTTTATCTCCAAGAGTTTTATCATATGATCCAAAAGTTGCCATACGATCACTTTTCATTGACTGAAGAAAGAAAATATCTTCTTTGTTCTTCATTAGTTCTTCTACATTAGCAGGCCACAACTGAAATGTTAAGGCTAGTTTATTTTCCATTTGTTTTACTTTTTGCACAGTGGTGAGCGAAGATCTTCGATTAAAGGGTATAGCCCTCAACTTAGCATTGTCATCAAGAAGTTTAATAATTTTTTGACAGGCTTTTAGCTCACTAATCATAGGAATATTTGCTTTTTCGTAAAAGATTTTTACCTGTGATAAGACTAGTCTTGAAGATTCCCATTTAGTTCTGTTTTCAAGAGAACCTTCTTCAACATGATACATCATGCATCTTAAAACTTGCAAGTTAGTAGGAAGCTTAGAGCCATTTTTTTTTTTTTTTTGAATCGTCACTGTTTATCTTGCCGCCAAGACCAAAAATATGCGACGACGATCTTGTGTCCATTGTGCAATCAGAACAAAAACTAAGTTAAATCAAGGCATGAGTTTCCAAACCAAAACCAGAAGTAAAATCAAGCAAAATAGAACACTTAAAAATTTAGACTAATGTTTTCAAATTAGAATGAAAAGAAAAATAAACAAAATAAAAGTTAAGTAATGACTCAAAATTAAAAGTAAAAAAATGAGTTAAAGAAAAAACTACAAGTTGGCAAAAGCAGATAATGCACTGTTTTGTAAACAGAGTTGAAGTTGTAGTCACTATTCAATGTTGCTACATAATTATAGCAAAAGTTAATTTCGCTGTAATCGGCGGAGAGGCAGATTAAAAAGCCCAAAAGCCGTATTAATTATTGAAATTAAATGATTTTATGATCCATTTTGCCTTTTACACTTACCTAATTAATTCTTACTGAATATTAAGACTTAAATAATTAAAATTTGAAAGAATTAATTATGAAAAATACTGATTTTAGTCGTTTTTGGCGGAAAATCTGAAATTTCAAAGTGGGCGTGGACCACCTAAAATTATTAGGAAAACAAAAATATTTGATATGGAGAAGTTTTAAGGGTAATAGAACATTTTTAGACTAGGTACAAAGCAATTTGTTTCCGGAGGGGGGTTTGATGCACCCTACTGTATATGACTCTCAAATAGAAATTTTTTTATTTCTTTCTACAAATAAAGTTTTTGCAATCGAAGGTTGCAACAGATAAACTTCAGTTTCCGGGAAATAAATTTCAGAACATTGAACTTTTCTATTCTGCATCGCTTCACTGATCTTGAAGCAAATCAACTTACCACGTTAAGCCCCACTGCCGCGTCTATCAGTTTTAAACCGCAATGAAATATGTAAAGCTGTTTATCTTACAATAACCCTCTTGCTGCAGTGAAAGTAGTGACGCAGTACACTGAAGTGAACATTTAGAAATGTTTTGAGGCAATTATACGTTGAGATTTTAAAAAATCGATGTTAAGTTCACCACAAATTATCCCTTTTTGTGTGTGGGGGAGGAGGGCTAAGGAAAACTATTTCTGCTGATTCTTATTTTCTTTTAAAAATTCATGACACTTATTCTATTTAACTTCGAGAATAAACAATACATTTTTCTGAGCAGTTGTGAACCACAAAACCTTTGACGAGGCGAAAAAACTGAACTAATTTAACTGCTTCTTTTTAAAAGAAACACTTATGAAACATATTCTATTCAACTTTAAAACTACGTTTCTAAAATGAATAATTAATTTTTGAGAGCAATTTTCTAACACAAAATCTTTTTTATCTGAAAACAAGAAGTTCTGTCTAGAACTAAACGAGCCTACTTTCCAATATACCCATACTATTTTCTATTACCTGATCAATATTCTCAAAAATAGCTAAAATCGCAAATTTTTTCCAACATATTTTTTTAAGTATTTTAAACTGATTTCTAGGAATAAAATATTCCTCACTCATCTAAAAAAAATAGATGTGTAAAATAAATAAATAAATAAATAAAAATAAAATTTAAAGAAATAAAAAAACGAACAAATAAAATAGCAGCACCTTTTAAACAAAGCAACTAATACACTTTTTTCCATTAAAAAAAAAACTTTAACAGCTTTCAAAACGAAAAAATAATAATTGAAATTAATAAGCTCATTAAAATAAATACAGTGGCTCCCAAAAGTGTTCGTACACCTTGAAATTTTGTAGTAAAACTAAAATAACGCAAAATTGAATTCGAATATGAAGTCCAATTTTTTTTTTTTTCACACCATTCCTATGCCATTCTGAATAAAACACAGTAGTTTTTTACAAAATATTGCCAGAACGGCTGAACACTTACTCAGAAATTGCATAAAAAAAGAAAGAAAAAACAGTGAAATCTATTCCCAGACGTTTAAAAGCTGTTGTTAATGCTGCATGATGTTCTACTAAATAATAATTTTGTAAAAAGTTAGATTATTTAATAATTGTTTGACATTTTTTCAAAGTGTACGAAGACTTTTGTGAGATATAATTTCCGGCACTTTTTAGTTTTTGATTTAAAAAAAAAATAAGTTTTGAATGTTTTATTGAAAATGTTCATGTAGTTTTGTTAAAAATAGATCATAGATCTTTTAAGTAAATACTTATTCCGAAATATTAATTCTAACCAGCGCATAAGGGCTTATTTCATTGAAAGTCATAGGTGTACGAACACTTTTGGGAGCCACTGTACATCGTATCAAAAAAAAAAAAAAAATTGTTTCTTTATCCGCCATTGCCAAAAATAATTTTTTAAATGAATTAATGCACTAACCAAAATAAATAAAAACAATAAAATGTCAACTTAAGGAAATAATTTTCATTGTCAAAAAAAAAAATCGTCTACGCATATCTTTATGTAGAAACATAAATGACTTCGCGTTTATTCGCTGAAAACTGAATACCTAAATTAAAACTTTAGCGTGAAAATAAAAACAAGTCATATCAACAATAATTATTTCACAGTTAAAACCATAGCTGCGGAGCCGGAGTCAATCTCATTTTGAGATAAAGGAGTCAGAGTCGAATATCCAAGAATCGGAGTCAGTCATTTGTCCTCCGTGTATAAATTTTTGCCAAAGCTACGAAGTCAGAGTCGAAGTCGGGGAGTTGGAGTCCGATTAATTGTCGGGCACAGGAGTCGGAGTCGGGAGTTTGGCGTCAAGAGCTATTTCCAACAAAATTTGTTTGAAGTAAATCCGCCTTCAAGTACGGAATCTACATTGACTTTCAGTTTCCCCGTAGGCGCTAATGTTAAGGGATTTGAACTGTTCAAAATTGAACGGAAAATTGTTCAAATCAAAAAGATATTTTATATACAAGTTTTTCATCAAAAGCTTTTTCCTACACGTTTGTTTGAAGCAAATTCGCCTCGGAGTTCGGAATTGCCTTGAATTTCCCCGTAGGCGCTAATGTTAAGTTTTTTAAACTGTTCAAAATTGAACAAAAAATAGGTCAAATCAAAAAGGGAAATATGGGAATGAGGTTTTCTTGCCGAGATCTTTCGAACAAAAAAAAGTTTGTTCGAATCGGACTATTCATTCAAAAGTTATTAGGGGGGGGGGGACAGACAGACGGACCGACAGACATTTTTTCCCATTTCAATACCCTACTTTCCAATTTTTAGCCTACTTTCCCAGTAAAAGTCAGAAAAAGAAGAAAAAAACATGAGAGAAGGTTTAATGCATCTTAAAAATATCGCGAAAAACAAAAAAAAAGTCAAAAATAAATAAAATAATTAAATAAATATCGAAAAATTAAAAATTGGAAAGTAGGGTATTGAGATGGGGAAAAATGTCTGTCGGTCTGTCTGTCTATCCCCCCCCCTAATAACTTTTGAATAAATAGTCCGATTCAAACAAACTTTTTTGTTCGAAAGTTCTCGACGAGGACACCTCATTCCCATATTACACTTTTTGATTTGAACTATTTTTTGTTCAATTTTGAACAGTTCAAAAAAACTTAACATTAGCGCCTACGGGGAAATTCAGGGTAATTCCGAACTGTGAGGCGAAATTGCGTCAAACAAACTTTGTAGGAAAAAGCTTTTGATGAAAAGCTTGTATATAAAATATCTTTCTGATTTGAACAATTTTCCGTTCAATTTTGAACAGTTCAAACCCCTTAACATTAGCGCCTACGGGGAAACTGAAAGTCAATGTAGATTCCGTACTTGAAGGCGGATTTACTTCAAACAACTTTTGTTGGAAATAGCTCTTGACGCCAAACTCCTGACTCCGACTCCGGGAATTTATGGGCACCTGACTCTGACTCCGACTCCTGTGCTCGACAATTAATCGGACTCCGACTCCCCGACTTCGACTCTGACTTCGTAGCTTTGGCAAAAATTTATACACGGAGGACAAATGATTGACTCCGATTCTTGGATATTTGACTCCGACTCCTTTATCCCAAAATGAGATTCACTCCGACTCCGCAGCTATGGTTTTAAATGTGAAATAATTATTGTTGATATGACTTGTTTTTATTTTCACGCTAAAGTTTTAATTTAGGTATTCAGTTTTCGGCGAATAAACTCAAAGTCATTTATGTTTCTACATAAAGATATGCGTAGACGATTTTTTTTTTTTTTTTTGACAATGAAAATTATTTTTGTAAGTTGACATTTAATTGTTTTTATTTATCGTGGTAAGTGCATTAATTCATTTAAAAAATTATTTTTGGCAACAGGGGAAAAATAAACGATTTTTTTTTTTTTTGGATGTGATGAATTTATTTTAATGAGCTTATTAATTTTAATTATTATTTTTTCGTTTTGAGAGCTGTTAAAGAATTTTTTTTAATAGGAAAAAGTGTATTAGCTGCTTTGTTTAAAAGGTGCTGCTATTTTATTTGTTCGTTTTTTTTTTTTTCTTTTTTAGATGAGTAAGGAATATTTTGTTCCTAGAAATCAGCTTGAAATATTTAAAAAAATTTGTTTGGAAACAATTTGCGATTTTAGCTATTTTTGAGAATATTGATCAGGTACAAGAAAGTAGTATGGGTATACGAGAAAGTAGGCTCGTTTAGTTCTAGACGAAACTTCTTGTTAATTTTTCGATATTTATTAAATTATTTTATTTATTTTTGACCTTTTTTTTGTTTTTGTTTTTCGCGATATTTTTAAGATGCATTAAGCCTTCTTTCATGCTTTTTTCTTCTTTTTCTGACTTACTGGGAAAGTAGGCTAGAAAGGAAGGGAAAAACGAAATTTAGCGATTCTTGCAACGAAACTAATTAAAGCAACGACTTGTAGCATTCTTGAGAGTTCCTGTTTCTTCCAAGATTTTAGATTAGCACTGCAGTGCGGTGTATATCGCAATTCAAATGTGTAATCTGAGCTCAATTAAAGCATTAAAATCATTTTTTATAATAAAATATTTCTAGGATAAAATGTTCTGGATGACATAAAAGTTTTCACTTTCAGCCAAAAAAGATTTAAAAAAAAAAAAAAAAAACTGCACCACTTGCCGAAATGGGGTAGTTTCCAAAATTTTAAAAGTATTTTTTTCTGAAAGAACATGCTTAAAAACATAGGATCTAACTATTTTTTTAAATAATTTGTTTAAATTTAATATTAAAAAAAAAAATACTTAAATCGGTGCGCTTTCATTGTTTACATTTCTTGCCAATGACATGACAAATGATGAAATGCCATTCTGTGTTGCCATTTACAGAGCAAAATATTTAATTCGCATCTTTACTCACGTGTATTGGCAACGATATGGTTGATAGCAAACGTAGAGTGCAATTTTAATTCACTTCTTTATTATCATAACGTGGAAACGCGGTACAAAGATGCGCCAAAGAGTATCATTTGTGACGTCATCAAAACGACGCCTTATTTGAAAAATCGAACAGTTTGAAAAATTAATTAAAAAATAAATGTTGGGAAAATGAAAGAATTTTCTGGGTCCATGTTATTATTATTACTACTATTGTTCATTTTATTTATTTATTTATTTATTTATTTATTTATTTTTAATTTTTTGCTTATTCTATCAATTTCAGTGACTAAAAGTACTACTTTTGACTGAAGGAAACAACCCATTCACATTTTTACAAATTTCTCGATCAGTAAGAGAACAATTGCTCTGTAACTTACATCCTATAGAATGTATGCTCAAGCTGTCATTTTTCGATAAAAAATTTATCACCGATGCATTTAGGGAACCAAAAGCAAATTGAAGAAATCAAAATCGATTTTTGATCATCCTTCATAGTAAAGAGCATGGAATAAACTGGAAAGTTCGGCAATAAGTTTGCTTAATATGTGCAATAATTGTATGGATTTTCATGAAAGTGTCACTTATATTCACGTAGATAAAAGCATTTCTTTCTAAAATATCAATTTTTTTCTCATGTTTTTGGCACATAACACGAAGAGTCTCCTATCCTGGCTTACCAAACTTTCAGAAAACCTTACAGCATTCAAGAGATCCATTATACTAAAACTTGAAACAAAAAATTGGATGAAATATGAACGTTTTAAGCAATTAATTTCTCTGCGAAAGATAAAAGTTTAAAGCTTTCAATTTTTCATAGCCAAATAGATTTGACATCTTATGAAAAAATGACTGTTGAATATCATAAAAGCTTAAAAAGCTATTGGCGACCTACTGAATCACATTTCAATTATTCTTTAATAGGCATCGCACCGTAAGAGATCGTTCACTAATAATCTGTTTTTATCATGAATTTCACTGAACACTGCAGGTAAGTGTTGCTAATTTGCAAAGTTTCTTTAGTATGCGTGTTTACATTTCGAAATCGCGATGAATAAAAATGACTATTAATTAATTATTATTGTGCCTAATTAATATTCAGCGTAATGAAACAGTCCTTTGTTTCAGAAACAGTCGGCCCTGATTCGTCAGTTAGAGGAAGAGCTGAGACTTGCACACATGCGCAATCCGGACGCAGAAGTCCAACAACATCTAGAAGCTTTGTACAACGAGAAAGAACACATGACCAAAGAGATCTTTCTTCTCAGGGAAACGATAAAGGTAAAGAATTTGCCATGCTTACAGAAACATAAACATTTCATCAGTTCTCTGTACCGTAATTTTGCTTCAAATGTTTTATCGAGCAATCGAACAATCATTGTTGAAGAATTTGGCATGCTTGCGAAAACATAATAGCACTGGAAATATTTTATCAGTTTTCTGTGCTGTAATTTTGCTTCAGATGCTGTATCGAGCTATCGAACAATCATTGTTGATTGTTCAATCGTTGATTGATAATAATGTCAGAACCTGAAAAGTCAAATGCAAACATTAGAGTTGTTGTAGCTCTGAGGATGTGGCATCTGAACACATTCATTCTTATCTACTACACTTTTGTCATTTTTTCTAGAAAAACAGGTTAATTAAGCATATTACTTATACTTTTTTGTTTAAAAAAAAAACTTATTTCAAACTCTGTAAATCCAGCTTTGCATTCTATTTGACCTACAGAATGGGTAACTCTCTTTTTTACTGTGAATCTAACTATAGCAAAATATATTTTTTTAAATTCAAAAAAGGATAATCTCACAGGGGTGCCCACCCCCCTAACCGCAAGGGCGCAGCCCCCCTAAATGTCGCGAAAGACCCCCTCCAAAAAAAGCAAGAGCCCCCTCCCCAAAAATGAGAAAATACCTCTCAAAACACCCCCCTCCCAATTTCAATGGCGCAGCCTGCGCCATGACACCTTCCTCACCACCCCAGGTGGGCACCCCTGAATTTCAACTTGTTCAAGCTCATTTGGCTGATCAGAACATAATTCATCAGTAGAGTTAGTTTATGTTTATAGCTTTGAGGTGTTATCTTCATATATTAATATATAATAGCCGATGATCGAGTAACGCGCTTGTTTCAACAATGAAACTCGCGCCACGGCATGATGATTTGATGATGTGATTTGGTAATGTTTAACATGCAAGGAAAGGTTTTAATGTGACAATGCTGAACTCGATCCGGTAACTTAACTGTTTTATTAGCACTGTTTCTTTCAAGCATCTCTCCGGGGGAGGGAGGGCAATGTTGCCCCGGAGTAGATCAACAGTCCCCCCCCCCCCCTCCGGAGAAAAATTTGGATTGCACTTGTTTTACTATGCAAAGATTAAAAAGAAAAAATAGAGGAAATTATAGAAAATTCAGAATTGTATCATCGGGGGGGGGGGGGGGGTAACAGCCCCTGTGGCCTCCATTTTGTCACTGTCGATGGAAACTGTCTCGCTCGCAACAAACTGCTAAAAGCATATTTTTTCCCTTGATGGAAAAATATGTTTAATCAACGAACAAGATATATCTCCCCCTTTTTGTTACCCTCTTTCCTTAGTTGTTCGTTTGTTGCTGTTGTGATAAAGATGGGGTGGTTGGGGAACTATGTTTTCTATATACTGTCAGCTCCGCTTAATCGGGTACCGATAAACGAATACCCCGCTTATACGAATAAAACCTCCCGGAACCGAATATTTCCTCGTAGACGCAATGTTCAAGATTCCCGCTTAATCGGATATTTCCCCTGTTGAAGATGAACCCTGGATAATCGAATAATATTGATCAGCTTTCCCAACTATTTTCGTAATTTTTTTCGAATAAATTAGAAGGACAATTCCACAGAAATGGGGAACTGATGACCAATTTTTCAAAATCATATTTTTCTCACAAATTAGGTATCATTTTGAAGCTTATGAATTGCAGTATAAGAAAATAACACAAATTATCACAAGATTTTAATCATTTGAGAGTTACAAGCCTTTAAACAAAGGTATAATCGACACGCTGCCACAACTCATTTTTTGATATCTTATTGAACTTAGTATTTTAAGCTATAATTGCAATATTTTTTAAATTGTAACTGTTTCATATGCTTCCCACAACACTGTAGAACAAATGTAGCATAAAAAAGGAGACCTAAATGGTTTTTTTTTTCTGTAGAAGCCTATTTATAATAGGCACTTTGATGAAATTACGTCCGACACCAAATTACCTAAATGTTTGTGCTGTGTAAAATTGGATGGAATATTTTACAAAACATTTTACCAGCAAATCAGAACATCAGTTACTATTGAAAATGTGCAATCCAATCAAAATTCAAAGTAATAGTTTTTTGTTTTTTCATGGTGTCGGACGTAAGATAAAAATTACGTCCGATACCGCATTACGAACGACACCAAAATTTTAAAATTTAATATGTAGTTCTAGCTATGGGATTTCTTTAAATTCAAACAGAGGAGGTGAGGGACTGCAGTAATCTCATTTATTTGCATTGTAGTCATTAAAAATGTCTTTATTAATAGTTGTTCTTCCTTTAAAAGATTTCTTCTTAATAATGAACCAGGAAATAGATCAACCATTACTCATCCAATTTTTTACAAAATATTTTTTTCTAGAAGAAGTGAACTTAAAAAGAATTATGTATATACATTTTTTTTCAAACATCTCAACTCAACTCCACAAAGTTCAGTGTTGAACGTGTAGTAAATCAGTTAATAAAATTCGCTTGAGACAAAATAATGAGGTTAATAAAATTCACCAAAAGCAGACATCCAATCTACCCCAATACGATATTTTCAGTGGCAAAAAGGTGATGATAAAATGTCAAAAGTAGAATTACTTAGTACATACAGAGAGGCTTTTGGGGAACTTGTAAAACAGAAAAGAAATTTTCTCCTTCACACGTTTGTTAAACGAGAGCAAGCTCAGACTTTTGAGCAGTTAAAATCTCAAGTCAATGGTGAAAATGTTATAATGCAGCTAGATTTTTCTGAAAACGCTGCAATATTACAGCAAAATGAAATTCAATCAGCACATTGGGCACATGGCCAAGCCACAGTCTTCACAGCTCACGCATGGATTTCCAAAGAAATCACTCAAAGTTTTGCCATTATTTCCGATACTTTAGATCAAACTAAAAGCACTGTACATAAATTTGTAAGTTACCTTTTAGATTACCTTAAAGCCAACTACCCAAGTATTCAAAACATTCAAATATTCTCAGATGGGCCCAGTTCACAATTTAAACAAAGATGTTTATTTTCCAACTTATATTTATTTGAACAGAAGTGCAATATGAAACTAATCTGGAATTTTTTTGCAACGTCCCATAGGAAAGGGGTTGTCGATGGCATAGGTGGTACAATAAAAATAACTGTCTGGAGGAATGTAAGAGCTGGAAAGGTGTTCTTCAGTACACCGCAAGAGTATGCATCAGTGGCTTCGTCATTAATTAAAGACGTGCATGTACACTACATATCATCTGAAGAAATCCTGCAGGATTCCGCAACTTTGCTCCAATATTGGGATAAAATCCTTTCAGTTCCAAATATTCAATCCGTGCAAATAACTGCTTCAAAGCGATTTCGTCCAATAAAATTTGTATTTCAGACACCTCTTCTTCAAAAACGTTTAAGACTGTTATGCTGTTTTACAGAAGAAATGTTTGACAGTGATGTCTCCGACGAATTTGAAGATATGGATTGTATTTCAAATCTTAAAGTGAATGACTCTGTTATCGTTCGGTATGAGTCTGTACGTTACCCAGGAGATGCATCACTCAATTAAATTTTGAAGAGATTGAAGTCTCTGTGATGCATAGGGCAGAAGGTCAATTTAAATGGCCTAAGGAGGAGGATAAAATCTTTTACTTGAAAGAAAATATCTTTAAAAAAATTTCTCCGCCCATCCCAATAGGAAGTAGGGGACAATTCGCATTTAATGAAAATATTTAAAGCAATATTGTAATATATCTCATTTATTGTCCTTTACCATATTATATGAGATTCAAAACAAAAATAAAATTCATTTAACTTGGTATTTAAAACTTTTATTTACGTCCGACACCATGTAATTTTGTACATATTACGTCCGACACCAAGATTTTACGTCCGACACCAGTACCAAATTCCATATTTCAAGTCTTACTACTTCCAAAATTAAAATTTTTTTAATGTGTTATTTATCTTTCATCATTGTTCTTTGGCTTAAAAGTAGTTACAATGTTATGGATTAAGCCATTGACCTGAATCATAGATTTTAGTTTTGCAAGTCTCATTTTTCAGATTCAGCTCATACGTCCGACACCAAAATTTGATTTTTTTTTTTTTTTTTTGTCTAAATAAAAATTTTGTGTCAAAAATTCTTTTTATGGTTAATAATTCTACACACATGGGTTAAGTATTTAAAAAAAAATATTTTGATCAGTTACAAAATTGCATACCAGCAAAATTACTTGTTTTTTTAAGCAAATTTCGTGCAATTTTTACGTCCGACACCGTGGAATTGTCCAGAAATAAATTGAGCAGGAAATATTATTGACGGAAAAACAAAGTAATAGTTTTTGCCGACAATGGGCGAGAAAAACAACATTCATATTCTATCAATATATTTCTACTGTTCTATCAAATTTCTTTTGTCTTTGCCATTATAAAGAAAAGAACAGTAGATACCACAGTCGATAATTAAATTAAATAACAACAAAGAAATATACATATTTAAGACGATAATAAATTGATAAAACTTAAATGTAAAATGCAGTAGACGAGGAGGAGAAAAAAAGAGTTTCAGAAAAAGCGTTTTTAAAAGACCTTGAACAAGCTATCCACTATTATGGACTTTTTTCAAAAAATAATGTAGTGAAAACAGATGGCAAAACAAAGTTGTAAGTCACTTTTTATAATTTTCACACGTACTAAACTATTGAACTACAGTTGGCTCTCTGTTTAACGACGCTCTACTTAACGACTTTCTATATTTAACGCAAGCGCGGATCCAATGGGGGGGGGGGGGGGTCATGACCCCCCCCCCCTAGCCAGACCAAACATTACACAACAGGGCCTTTTTAATCTTCCTGTAACTGAATTTTTCGAAGGAGAAATTGAGGACCACCCAGTTTGTGAACAAATTTAAATTATATACAAGCACAAAATTATGGGGGGGGGGGGGCAAGTGTGGGTCAAGGGAGAGTAAAGAGAAGTCAATTAAAAAATTAAATGGAATAGTTGCATTAATTTATTCCTTTGGGAGGGGCCTGAACCCCCTGGACTTCCCCTAAAATCTGCTACTGACTATTCAGTATGGTATTTGTACAATTTGAAATTCTTGTTCGTTTCATAATTTTTTCATTTTCATTTTAGTATAATCTAGTGCGTTGACCAACAGAAATGACTGCTGCTGCTCCTAATTCAAATTAGAAAATTCAGGCCTCCACAAAGTTTAAAATTTGTAACATTTAGAATATACATAGTTTTCTTAGTAGCATACTGTATTTTTTGTTTTATATATGCTAATAATGCAACAACGATTTGTTGGTAAGTAAGAAACAAGCACAAGATTTCAATACCAACGTTTTCAGATTCTTCATACATAACGAAATATGGTAAAACTACGATTTAGACCGAAGAAACCCCCTTTTTTTGACGAGCATGTCGTAACCCCCCCCCCCCTTAACCGGAGCCTGGATCCGCCCTTGACATAGGTACGTCTAATGAAAAGGGATTATTTGGTCATTTAAAATTGCAATTATGTCTC